>NC_049212.1:42127593-42155093 GCF_013347855.1 Anguilla anguilla
ACGTGTGTAAAATTATATCCACGTGTTTGTAGAGTACCTTCGATTTAGTGAATGTGCTGATATATTTCTGGGTTCAGGATTAACAAGGACGAGGGGTGTACAGTAGGAATTTTGAAGACCGACGCCTCATAGTCTGGGTTGTGGAGGTTGGGGATGTAAGACACATCATGTGAGAATTCACCGGTCATCCATCTCGCCATTACCCATGCAGTTTGACCTTTGACCCTTTCTGCTGTGGTTTTTGCTCAGGGGGCCAGGCGGAGGGGGCCCCCGAGGCGCAGGGGGACCCCAGCCTGGCGGGGTACCCCTGGTTCCACGGCACGCTGTCGCGGGTGCGGGCGGCCCAGCTGGTGCTGGCGGGCGGGGCCCGGAGTCACGGCCTCTTCGTGATTCGACAGAGCGAGACGCGCCCCGGGGAGTACGTCCTCACCTTCAACTTCCAGGGCAAGGCCAAGGTGAGCGCGCCGGCCAATGGGAGGCTCCAGCGCTGCATTACACTGCAGCATGCCCACTGCCGTGGCCACGCCCCCTATGAATATTCAGGAGATTAGTCGGAATGTTCCAGCTTAACTGACAAGGGGGCGGGACTTTTCATTGTTCGAGAAAGCAACCGGCATGTTGTGTACAAAGATGGCGTTTTGCCCTTAATGAACCGGTGAAAGACGAGTCTTAATCAGGGGTCAGAAGTTCAGGGGTTTAACTAAACTAGATAGGAATACTATTTTATCTACTAATTCTGGCAGGAAATTTCAAAGAAATGTTGATGTTGCTTTATGAATATAGCTGTGCCTAGTCTGTCTCTAGCATACGTTGTACAGTGGGTTGGAAGAACATGCTAATTTGTCTGACGGGAAATCCAGCCTAATGCTCATCTGTCAGGAATTTGGGATTCTTCTTCCTCTGCTGTTACACTAGCCTGTGACAAAATGCCAAAGCTGGACCTGTTGTCCAAACCGTTGTGAATGTTAGGGTGTGCTCACATGCAGAATGAATAAATGATTTACCATACGAGCTGAAGAACGGGCTTCTAGAGCGCAACCGTGTCAAGGTGAACGTTCCCCCAACAGGAGAGGAATTTTCCTACGGTCCCTAAGGGTCTGGTGGCCCATATAGCAGCTGTACTGAGTGAGACTGTGGATCCCTAACCCTTCTCCTTCTCTTCAGTGTGTTTCTGTCTCTTCCTGTACCTGCGGGTCTCTGGATAATGGTGCTTATGATGGTGATGATGATGATGGTGATTGAGGTGATTGGCCAGGTGTAACCCAGCCCCCCCTCCTCCTCCCCCCCCACAGCACCTGCGGCTGTCGGTGAACAGTAACGGCCAGTGCCACGTGCATCACCTGTGGTTCCAGACAGTGTCTGACATGCTGCGGCACTTCCACACGCACCCCATCCCCCTGGAGTCTGGAGGCTCTGCTGACATCACACTGCGCAGCTACGTGCAGACCCCACGCACGCCTGCAGGTACACCCACACACACACACACTCACACACACACACTCACACACACACACACACACACTCACACACACACACATACACACACTCACTCACACACACTCACACACACACACACACACACTCACACACACACTCACTCACACACACACACACACTCACACACACACACACACACACACACACACACACACACACTCACACACACACACTCACACTCACACTCACACACACACACTCACACACACATTCACACACACACACACACACACACATATACACACACACACTCACTCACACACACACTCACACACACACACACTCACACACACACACATACACACACTCACTCACACACACTCACACACACACACACACACACTCACACACACACTCACTCACACACACACACACACTCACACACACTTACACACACACACACTCACACACACACAAACACAAACACTTGCATACACACACCTTTGTATACACACACTCTTGCATACACACACAGACTGGGTTCATGACCAGGCCTTAGCACCCCCTGCTGGTCATGTTTCAGTGTTGCCACGCAACTGCGCGCCGTTGCACAACCCGAGAGGTGGCAGGTAAACGAGCGCTTCTAAAACCCCGGGGTCTTGGGGGGCAGTTGTGTAACACACTTCCCCCCCCCCCCCAGCTGCCTTTTGGGGGCCCCTGGAACCCCGTTATGTCCACAGCCTGGTCTGAATGATTTAAACTCGTCAGACGGCCACTTTTAGGAGCCTGTCTTCAGGGGAGAATAACCAAACATTCAGCATAAATCAAATGGCTATTTTCAAAAAGCATTGTGGTGTGATTTAAGCCGGGCTGTGCGTGTGTGTGACGCCCTGCAGCTGTGAGTGATGTTTTAGGGCTCCTGATGGATCCGTGAGGACCTGTGTAACCAGGAAACAAAGAGCAAAGCGTCCCCCCTTCCTCAGGAGCAGCTCCAGGCCCGCGATATAAATTTGGACACTTCAGAAGTCCTTTTGCGTAAAAAATTATTCATGATTCAAACCAGCACAGTAGCGAGACTGCTAGGAGACGGGGAGGTGGGGGGGGTGGGGCGGGGGGGGGAGGGGGGCGGGTCAGGAAGGCCAGGGGAAGGGGTAGCACTGATGGATTGTGGGTTTTTCTCTGGAGGGAAGAAAACAGAGAAACGCAGTAAACCTGCCATGGTCTCCCCCCTGCCCCGCCCCCCCAGGCCCACGTGTCCTGGCAGGGGCTGAATGCTCTCCATTGGGGGAGAACAGGCTTCTCCTGCTGTGGCACTTTAGCATGCAGCGCTAGCTCCCACTAGCCAGCTCGCGCACAGAGACCACCTCTGTTTCTGCCACAGGCTTTGGCGTACACCACCCCATCACTGTTGTTTGAGTGAGTAATAAATAAATAAATAAATATACCGTTTTATTGACTTGCGCTGACTGATGTGATGTATTGAAACCGAAGAGGGGGCGGGGGGGGGCTCCTTTGCTTTTATTGTCCGCTTCAGATGCACTCCCCCCTTTGCACGGCCCATAAAATAAATGTTTGCTCCTGAGTCAGGGAGGGGGGGGGGGGGCAGGGGGGCGAGGCCTTTCCGGAGTGAAATACGCGCGTCGGAGAAGCCGTCCTCCTCCGGGAGCTCGCGCCACACCAGGAGAACAGGGCTGTGAGTGTCTGGGGCAGAATGTCCCGCGTGAGAGAGAGAGAAAGCGAGAGAGAGAGAGCAAGAGAGAGAGAGAGAGAGCGAGAGAGAGAGAGCAAGAGAGAGAGAGAGAGCGAGAGAGAGAGAGAGAGAGAGGGCGTGTTATCCCACATTCATGCAGGAGAACCTCCCTCCACTGCACATGCTCCTCCTGGCCTTCTCTAAAATAAATAAATAAATAAAGAAGTGCGCTCGGCCGGTGGTGTCTGTTCCCATCATCTCTGTGTGCTGAGCGCGCGTGCAGCTGTCACATCGCCTCCTTATCAAAACCACAGCCTCTCTTTAACTCTCCGGAGTCCTCGTGCCGCTCGCTCCCTCTCTCCCTCCCTCACTCTCTCGCTCCCTCGCTCTCTCGCTCCCTCGCTCTCTCGCTCCCTCTCTCCCTCCCTCACTCTCTCGCTCCCTCGCTCTCTCGCTCCCTCGCTCTCTCGCTCCCTCTCTCTCTCCCTCCCTCACTCTCTCGCTCACTCTCTCGCTCGCTCCCTCTCTCCCTCCCTCACTCTCTCGCTCTCTCTCTCCCTCTGCAGCGCTACCTCCGCTCATCCCACAGCTCGCTGCCTCTCTCGCTCCCTCGCTCACTCTCTCCCTCTGCAGCGCTACCTCCGCTCGTCCCACAGCTCCCTCTCTCGCTCCCTCACTCTCTCGCTCCCTCACTCTCTCGCTCCCTCACTCTCTCGCTCCCTCACTCTCTCGCTCACTCTCTCGCTCCCTCACTCTCTCGCTCCCTCACTCTCTCGCTCACTCTCTCGCTCGCTCCCTCTCTCGCTCCCTCGCTCTCTCTCTCCCTCTGCAGCGCTACCTCCGCTCCCCCACAGCTCGCTCAGGCAGAAGCTCGGGGGTACGCGTCTGACTGCCCTGACGCAACGGTGGCCCGCCTCACAACCGCGATGCCCTGATTACACGCGTGTTCAAGCACACGCGCTATAGGAGGATACGGAAGCCATTAAACACCACCGAACCTCTGCTTGGTTCACCTCCCCCCCACCCCCTCCCCCCTCCCCCCCCTGCATTTTAAGCTGTACAGTAGAGATTTCTGCAAGGCCCTTCATAAATTATGCACAGGGCCGTTTTCCTGAGGAAGTGCCCACAGTGCAGCGACGCTGTGCGCAGAGTGTGCTCCTGAAAGGAGCTGCTGCAGGCCGAGGGTCCGGAGTGGGGCCGGCTGCACACAGACCCAGTTAAATGGAGCGTGCAGGTACCCTGTGGGCCATTACCGGGCCCCGGTGCTCGTCCTGGAAGCTTTTAACAGCGCCTCTCAGCTACAGCCCAACAGATTTCACCCTGACCCAGCGGTGCTGTAAGGGGGGGGGAGGTTACTCCAAGAGCCCTGAGTGACAGGGGCCCTCAAAAAACACAGGCCTTTCTGGGGTGGTGGGGCCCACAGTGAGATCTTTTCATGGGGCCCAAAATCCCTGGTGGGACCCCTGCCCTTAACCCCGGGGGGGGGGGGGTTTCCTTGTGTCATGGAATGGTCTGATTCTGGGCATCGCCACTGAGCATGCTCAGTGTCTCACACTGTCCCCTCCTCCCCTCAGACGCAGGTGTGACCCCGTCCTCAGGTGTGGCTCCGCCCCCGGGTCTGGCTCCGCCCCCGGGTGTGACTCCACTCGCTCCCGCCTCCAGGGAGCCGTCCTGTCGGAGCGAGCAGCACCAGCCCGCGCACTACTTCTCCGGGACCGCCCCGCCCCCCGGGGGCACGCCCACCGAGGCCCCGCCCCCGCCGCCTGGCTCCTCCTCCTCCTCCCCCACCGGCCCGCCCCCCTTCCCCCGGGGGGAGGGAGGGGGGCTGCGGAGTCGCAGCAACAGCTCCGAGCGCCTGCTGGAGCCCCCTGGTGGCGCGGCGGAGGACTACCACGACAGCGAGGGCACCCGGCGGGCGAGGGCCGTGGAAAACCAGTATTCCTTCTACTGAGGCCCGGAATTCCCGGGACTCGGCCTCGTCTTCCCGACTGAGCCACAGGGAACGCCGGAATACTCCTTCCTCCCAGGTAACGGGTAGCAAGGAAATGCTGCAGATCCGCATCGTCCAAAATAACTAATAATATTTACATTACATTACAGGCATTCAGCAGACACTCTTATCCAGAGCGACTTACACAACTTTTTATTTTTCATAATAATAATAATAATAATAATAATAATAATAATAATAATTGATTGCAGTTATAAAGCTCTTTTCATGATCTCAAAGTGCTTTTCAGTGACCTCCACCCCCTCCTGGGTGATCCACGGCAGCCATTTTGTGCCATAGCTGAGGGGGGGGGGGGGGGGGGGGGGGGGGGAGAGACAGACAGGGCCAGTAAAATGGGATTTTTAATCAGGGAGTTTAGAAACCATTTAAAATCGCATCCAGTAGCTGTGTTCTCTGTGTGAGTCTGACTCTGTGGCTGGGTGAAGGTGGGGCTCTCTGTGTGAGTCTGACTCTGTGGCTGGGTGAAGGTGGGGCTCGTTCCAGTGTGGATGCCATTTGGTGAAGTGGGCGGAGTCAGGAGGCGGGGTCTGGAGGCCAGAGCAGTCATGTGATTTTCTTTCTCCAGACCACTTCCTCCTTCAACCTTTTCAAACCTCTGGAAATTTAAATATTCCCTGTCGCTCCTCACTTATCGAGAGTACATGTGACCCGGTTGTTTTCTCTGTGCGACTCTCCGGTGTATTTTCTTGTTTGTGGAAGCTTTTTCCAGTCGGCTGTGGAAATATTCTCCGTCCCCAGACCCCAGAAGCCTCCGCTGAGGCAGCCTGTAGAGAAAGGGCAGTGCAGAAACAGCGAAGCATCACGTCAGAGCCCAGAACCTTAACAAGCGCGCTGCTGTTTACTGGAGGCTTGGAGCCGCCTGTCGTGGGCCAGCCGCTGGGCAGCCATTTTGCTTGGTCTGGTGTCAGACCATTAGAGCTGCCGCAACACAGCTACGGCAGGTTGAGTGTATTAACACTTCACTGGTGCTCACTTGCACTGTCAAACAATGCACATTTTTCCTGATTATCTCACAGTACAACTATTTATCTTCAAAAAAGAACAAATTCATATGAAAGGATTTAGCTTTTGTTTTTTTCCCGTATGGATGCAGCTTTGCTCCTCCATAGTGCGTGTTGATCGAAGTGTTCAGCTCCTTGCGGTGGCAGGCAGGATCCACAAGAGGTCCAGAGCAGCTGCATTTACACAAAGAGTGCAAAGAGTGATATAAATGCACATATTGGCAAACGCACTCAGGTTTTCCTCAAAGCTATTCACGCGAGCGGTGTAGTTCTGCTTCTTCTGATGTGTTTTGCCGTTTTAAGAACTTGCAGACCACCTCAAACCCCACCTATTGCACACCTGGCCAATCACTGCGGAATGTGGGCAGATTTTGGAATGTTGGCTTCGGAAAGCGGCGAAAAATTTTGGACACTGACCCCCCCCGTCCAATCCGGCTGTCCGAAGGGAGCTTTCCGATGCTCTCCGACATTTAGAACAGCAGTTCCTCTGAAGCGTGCAGTCGCCTTAACAGTAAACAAACGGGCCAGCAGTCTGAGTCTTTGGCGGGAGGTTCCAGGTGCAAAGTCGCTCGTGCTTTCTAACTGGACCTGGCTAGCCTCACTGTGGAAACGCTCTTCTGGGCATCACCCTTCCGCACGTCTAGGGGCCCAAAATCCCACTCCCCTCCCACAAACAGAAGCTCTCTCTTTCTCGAAAGGTTACACCAAGACCTTGTGCATTCCACCCAATCTCACATCCACTGAATTTATGAGAGGGCGTCCAGGGAGAAGGTGAGAGGCATGTCTGGTGTCTGTTTGTGTTCGATGAGGCTCCTGGGTGTTCTTCACCCGTAGCTCCATGCTAATTTGTCTCAGTGCCCATCGGATTCAGACCAGAAGTTAATATGGATCCCCATTCTACAGCCCTACAGCCCTATGGGCATCTTTGTCTATATCTCTGGGGCATGTTGTGATCTGTGACACCTTGTATGACCAGCAGAGGGCGCCAGAGAGGCAGGCGGTCGCTCTGCCACTGGGTGAAGGAACATTTGTTACTGTTCATGTGCCAATTTGAGACATTTCTAGAAAGTATTTATTTATCAGCCATTGTAAATTACATAATCTTTTTTTTTTGTTTGTTTTATTATTTGTAGTATTTTCTGAATTTTATTTAATTTTTTTTTTTTTTGTGTGAACAAACCCTTCCAGTTCATCGTTAAATCAGATCTGTTCACACAAAGCAGGGATATACCCTGGCCTGCATCGTAAAATTTTGTCTTTCTTTTTGAACCATTTAAAGCTGCCTCCTTGTGTTTGTTCCGGTGTTCGTTTTTTTAAGAAACTATTTTTTAAGGCTGAATTTTGTTGTCCGGCTGAGTTTTAAAGAGTCCGTGCACTTTTTGTACAAAGTGATGTACTTGATGTACTACTTTATATTTCTGTGAATAAAACTGGTGAACAATCTGTTTAAAAACTGCTGGTCCTTCCTTCATTACTGTGAAGCTACAGCTTGTTCGAGGAAAATTTTGGATAAACATGATCTGTTTACAAATCCGAGCCTTAATCCCAGTTTTGGCCTCACAAGCCCAGTGTACAGTGAAAATAAACAGCGATTCATCACTGTCACAGGCACCAAAGCTCAACACAGAAACATTTCCACCAGGACCAGTAACCTCTCACTGGGATCTTGGTTGATCAAATGATCATATATGGAAATAAGGAAGAAAAAATCCTGCAAGCAGACCTGGGTCAAACATTTCAAAACTAAGATCCTAAGATTGTGTTAAAGTTCGAAAACAATCCTGCTGGTCCCTGAGCAATGTTCAAAAACATTTTACCAACAAAAACACGCAATCATATGAAAGAAGACTTTTCTTCTGAGTATACATGCTTTTTAAAAAAATATATAAATAGTTTTCAGGAATAAAAAGGCTGTCTAAAAGGTTTAAGTATTTCAAATAATTATTTGCCCAGGGTCTGCCTGTAAGCAGGACGTTTGACAATAAATAAAAAAAGCATTCCAGAAGCAGTGTTTAAACGAATGTCCACTTCAGGGTGAGATTTAGCTGTAGACATGTTTTACTCTTCACCACTGGTCTCATGGGAGTTGTGTCTGAAGAGGCTACATAGAAAGCATTATTGTACAGAATAAATCTGATCATTTTTCTTTTCCAAAATATTTTGTATTAGTAAATCAAACTACTGCCAAGTTGTTGGAATTAGTTATAGCACATTATCAGGTATTTGTGCAGTAAATTTGAATTGTCATCTCATTTCCTTCTCCTAAATTTAAGAGGATAACATCATTGTGTTTTCATTGTCTATTACATCACGTGACATTGCCTATCATGTGATGTAAAAGATTTCAGAGTGTGGTTTAAAAATTGATTTCTTTAGGACAGCCGAAAAAAAGGTACACAAAAATACAGAAAGCATATTCTTCAAATCTTTATTTTCCTGAAATACCTATACATGTGCGGTTTTCCATAGTAAATATAGTACAGAGCTTCCATGCTCTTATTACGTGTTTAAAAGGACTTCTCTACCAAAAAGGCACACTACTCACGTTCTTTCAGAACCAAGGTTGGGTGAGTTACTTTTCCATTGAGGAAATACATTTTTTTACATTAATGAACTGAATTTCTGCTCATTTGCAGAACTGAAATACAATTCTGATCAGAACTGTTCAGTACTTCGCTTACAGGTACTTATCGCTTTGCACATAACACCAGTTGTGTGTTCAAAAAGGCCAATATTAGCAAACGTGCCTATAAATCTTTGTCAGTTCACCACGAATGTTTGCTAACAAAAGCTAACATTCGTAAGCAGCAAACGCAAACGGCTGGGGAAGGCGTTGAGTTCGATAAGTCAATAATTTACCTGATACATTTTATGAAACAAAATACTTGTACCCAAACTTAAAAACAACCACTCTCATTGTAGCATCCGTCTTGATTATATCAACATAATCGGCAAACTAAATGGAACGTTTGATTTTAAATAATTCAACACTAACTGTTAGAAGAGAACAGCGCGCTCCTGGCTGAAAGATCCTCCTGGCTTGCTGTTTCCCTGGACTGGCTGCCCTGCAGATCACGGCTGATGGCACCGGGAAGCACTCTGACAGGAAGCACTCTGACAGGAAGTGCTTCATACACAATCCATTTTCAGCCCCGATGACCACAGTGCAGACCGAACATCAATAACACAAAGCCTGCACCAATCAGACTTTTAATTACACAAAGCCTGTACCAATCAGACTTTTAATTACACTAAGCCTGCACCAATCAGACTTTCAATAACACGAAGCCTGCACCAATCAGACTTTTAATAACACAAAGCCTGCACCAATCAGGCTTTTAATTACACAAAGCCTGCACCAATCAGGCCTTTCAGCCTTTCTGAGTGGAGGTTTCCTGAGTTAAGGTTTGGGCACTGCAGAGTTCCTAGGTGTGGTACTTTAGCACAGGGCTTGAATGTAGCGCCCTAAAGTAGCAGTTTTCTCACTGTTTGAATAATTGAATCATCTGTCACACACACACACACGCACATGCATGCGCACACGCACACGCACACACACACACACACATGTGTGACACAGACAGCGGCTCTAACACACAGCAGCGCACCATTAGGGCCTTTTCCCATTCAATCTGAATAATGTTACACGGATATGCTGGGACACCTATGCAGACAGAGGTGCTGCCATAATTATTACGCCATGATTGTTGCCATGGAAACAAACTCCTGCAAACCTATGACTGCTCTCAGGAGCAGGGGTGCAAGCAACATTTCATCCTGAACTTTGATTAACAAATAAAAGCAAGATTTTTTTTAGATTTAAAAAAAATAATAATAATTTTTTTTAAATGAACACAGTTGGGCAGATCCAGCAAAACCAACTTGCGAAACAGTGTAAAAAAGTGCTTGTGTTTACTTTGCAAGTCAAAATTAATGATTAATTCTGGCCAAAATGGTCATATCTTTATACAGCTATGATGGAAAGAGACATTGTTGTATTTTCAATGTTTACTTATTACATAACCAGATACAAATTGTATTACGACACAGGGTGAACACCAGGTTATTATACTTGAACAAATCCATGTCACAGCGTAATAAGGTGCATGTGTCAAATCAGTAATCATCTTTGTGTCTAAGGGACTCAAATAAAGTTAATTCCAATTAGTTAAGTGGGAAAACCGTAATTTTGCCCAAAGGTTGCCCAAAATGTGTCTTCTGTACACTGTGGCCCAGAATGCTTTTCTCAGCCAGACAGAAAAAGCCAACTGGCACACTTTCGTGAATATTAATATTTAATATTGTGTAGACTGAACATTAAACAATGAAATGGGAAAAAGATGAATTAACAAAAGAACAGTTGGCTGGAGGTCTAATGAGGTACACAAGCTAAAGCTCACTCCAGCTGTGCAGCTGTTCTGTACAGACGCATAATAAAAAGCCTTTGAGCCTTTCTTAGGATCGGTACAGGTCAGCGGTAAGAGGAAAACCCCCTCAGGTAAAGGTAGAGTCCACAGCACACACCTGGGAAAACCTGGTCCATGACTGGACACTCCGTACGTCATTACAGTTAACATTCATTCTCCTTCTCATGAGAACTCAGTGTTCTGTACAAGCATAAATAAACCAATTGAGCAGAATAGATGTTTATTAAACATCGCTTTGCTTCAGTTTTCCTGAAAAGATTCACTTAGCCAGTAATTTCACCTCGCTGAGTGGAAAGTGTCCACAAAGCCTGACCTGCGATCAGTTAAAGCATTTCTCCTTTAAGGCTCTTAAATCAGTGCTTCCAGGCTCCAGCTGTCAGTCGTTATGCACCACTGTTGCTGATGGTATGGCTCAGTGATACACGAGATCTGTTGCAACGTCAGATGAAGTATGGTTCATGTGAGATCTCTGGAGCTTCTGTAGTGAGCTATACAGTGTGCTATCTGTGTTTGATACACCGTAATGTTCGCTCTCAGCATTTATGAGTGAAAGTTTGAGGAAGACTTTCGACTCACATTACGACATACACAAAATTGCCATACTGACCAAGAGTCAAAGACTCTGAGCTTCAGTACAGCATGCATATTTTTGAAAATATTTCAGAAAGTTTGACCAAAGCAACCCATTCAAATGCTAAAAATCTGAGATGAATCTGTGGAATTGGCAGGTCCACTGATCTAATGTTCCTTTTGTTCACTGTGGATCCAAGCCTTGTGTTTTTCTTCAGAGGTAATTTGCTCGACAGCAGAAATACTTCCTGATTGTACCATGCAGATACCATCTCTGGACCCAGGGAAACTCCACGATAAAAGCACTCAAGTTCCACTACACTAGTCTCCTTAGAGGTACTCTCTATCAAATAGCTACATGTATATGACGCTACAATAGACGAGGAACACAGTATGTGCCATAACCCTTGCCTGTGCCAATGCCCATATAAGGCACGTTTTTTTTATCGTGGAACCCCTGGGTCAGATCACATTTCTCAGAGCCATGTCTCTGTATCCTCGCTGAAACCCCCCGGGTTCCGGTAAATTAATCTCCAGACTACATTCTGGCAAAAATACAGAATGCCAATGCCATTATCATCAGCACAGAAAGCTCTGTCATTTTGTCTGACTTCCACTTCTCTTTCTCCTTCTGCTGTTCTTCTCGTAGTTTCTCCTTCAGCGCGCGAAGTTCTCTTTCCCGCTGCAGCTGTTCGCCGTAGTGCGCACGGTAAAAGGCGTCAAAATCGAACATCTTTTTGTCACCCATAGCGTTGGTGTGGGTGTATCGAGGCTTCTGCTGCTGCTGCCCCGCGGGGCTAGAGCTCCGCGGTTCTCTGGAGGAGGGTTTGCCGGCATCTTGAACATCAGACTGACTCAAGATGCCGCGGTCATACTTCCTCCTCAGAGCGATGCTACCCAAGACGGTGTAAGCCTCGCTGATTTCGGAGAAGCGCAGCGTCGCCTCCTCGCTCCCCGAGTTCCTATCCGGGTGGTACATGAAGGACTGTTTGTAGTACGCCGTTTTAATCTGAGCTTGCGTGGCGTTCGGGGACACCTGGAGGATATCGTAATAAGCAGTCCTGCTTCTGTAGAGTGGAGGTGCCGCTGAACTGCCATTCTGTCCGCGCCAGCCGTAAGCTCTGGCGAATGACATTGCCCCGGAATATCCAGCTTGCACAAAGAAATTCCACTGCACTGCAGTCTGGTTTAATAGAGTATAGAACCCTCTCTGCTGCTGTTGATTCGTCAAGTTGGTGACACATGTCAAAAAGGCGTTTTTCTTCAGGGATATGATCTTGTGAACCTGTTTCTGTGCGCAAATGTCGGACAGCAGGTGACGGCAGTCTTCAGGCCATTTCGATTCACCCATTGATAGATCCTCAGTGCCAAACCAGTCATGTAAATCACCCTTACAGTCCACGTCTCCAATCTGACAGTCAGTCATCTCCTGAATGTTGTGCGTAAATTGTCCAAGGTTCTTAGCGCTAACCTCCAATGACATCGTGTCCATCGTATCCGAAGTTTGAGAAAGTCCTCTCTTTAACGAAACGGCGTTGTCCTCTGGCTTAGACAGACCGGTGCATTTTTCCTCTACCGGGAGGCTCAGTTTCACATGTTCCGTACAGTTTCTACTGTCCATAAAACTTTCGCTAGTGACCCTGTCAGGCTGAGACAGCTGCCATTTTCGGCAGCCGCCTCTAGTCAGTTCGCTGTCGTCGAGCTGGGCTACATTAACGGTACTTGCTTTCCTCGTTCCGTTAAGCAAGGCACCCTCCGGGACCGCTCCTACTGACAGTTTACCATTAATCCTGAATGATGCCCGATTAGATCCCTTTGCCAGTGCTACGAATCTACCAGCTTCTCTGCTAACTCTTCGCCTGACCTCCGCCATAGTCGCAGTTCAGGAATTGGAACAGGACGAACTACAATCAACATCCGGGATGTCTACAAAAAGGGCCAATCAGAAGCACGTTACGGAGTAAAAAGAAGTGAGGTCATTGCACTACTGTCCAATCCTGTGCTAGGTGCGTTCAGCCCACAAATGTCCAAAAATGTAACGGAACCGCCTGGCATGTTATCTCACTTAGCTAGACCAATCGCATTATCGACATAATTAACAAATGTTACAGCTTCAGAAGAATATTTTTTATCTTACTTAATTCATTTTTGCAAATACTTTCGTTTAATCATTCATTTCATTACCCTCAATACATTGTTGATTGGTTTAGATAACGCTAAAACTTTGATTCGAATGGGCCAACAGGTAGCCTAAATATTTGCTCATCTTTTAAGACGTCACAAACTGTACACATGAAGGGAGATCCTGAGAAATAGGATTAGATCGCGATCGAACCGGATACTAATACATAAAAACAAGAATAGCACCTTGCTAAAGATCTGAACCATAGACTTCATCTGAGCAGATTCAGATTCTTTCATACGAATGAGCGGACTGTTTCTTTAAATGATCACGGTTTACAGTCGCGTTGATGTGACGTCATAGCTCAGACATGTGGTGCCCTGCTGAGTCTTACAGAAAAGCAGCAAACATACAGTTGTTAGCAGGGATTGATTTACAGTAACATTTAACATTCTCGCGGAGCGAATTATCTCACTGAAAAAAACCAAAATGTCAAGTGGTCGAAGACCGGAACACATGGCACCGCCAGAGGTGGTAAGTAGATATAGCTAACCTATAGCTTCCCAAAATACATGTTACAGGCTACGGTTACTTGACTAGAACAGGACTCTGTGTTTGCAGTGTAGCTAGTTAGATGGCTATCCATCTACATATCATTTCCTGTTGTTAAACAAACATTGTGATGCACTAGAATTGGGTTAATATAAGTGAAACCCACAGTCGTTTTTGCTTCTTTCCGCAGTTTTACAACGAAGAGGAAGCCAGAAAGTACTCTCAGAAGTGCGTATGCGTCTTCACTTTACGTTTCTGTTCACACGATCCACTGCGGTATACTCTAGTGTCGCCTGAATTTAAATATCCATAATATATATTCTGGTGCCGTGAGTTGTTGTGCTCCGTTTGCTTTTGATTGGTTTTTTGAAACCCTGTGCATACACGGTCCTGTTTACCCAGTGGTGTTTGGTAGTCTTTGCGCTTTCCTAGTAGTAATATTGTGTCTTTTGCGGTTTACAGCTCGCGAATGATTGAGATCCAGAGTCAGATGTCAGAGAGAGCCGTGGAGCTGCTGAGCCTGCCGGAGGACCAGCCCTGTTTCCTGCTGGACGCGGGGTAAAACCATCGAGTATGAAGTTTCGAACACAGCCGTAGAGCGTACTGGAGAGTTAGTTGAAGGTGTGCCCGCCTCTCTAGTTAAATGTATGTCTATGGGTAAAACTCAGACACGCCGGAGATGGATAGGTATGGGCAGCTGCTGGCTGACAGCAGAAAACCGCAGGATGGCATATGAACTGTGGCAGATTCAGGATCCGATTTAATCTCTATTCAACACTTAGGGGCACAGAACAGTGCGTTTATCTATGGTGTATGTCATTTATGGACAGATGCGAACACACACTGAGTGAACAGTCATCCATGTGCTACACCACAGTGTTCACAGCTAACACTCATTTTCAGCACTCTTACCATGGCACACAACATCAGCTGTCACAGAGCAGTTGCGTGTTTTGCTTTAATCTCAGTACGTTACTGCAGGTTGGGGTTGTTGTGCAGTGGGCTGTCTGTCGGTCAGTGCGTGGTGTTAAAGTGCAGTAAGGTGTGCAGAGAGCTTCTCCATGCTGTAGCCTGAAGGCTTTGGTTGTGCACGCAGGTGCGGATCTGGACTCAGTGGTGATTACCTGACAGAAGAAGGACACCTGTGGGTGGGAGTGGACATCAGCACCGCCATGTTGGGTGAGCAGAACTCAACCTCCAATAAACGAGAGAAACGTACATTTAAAAAAGAAAAAAACCATGCTGACACAACAGTGTTAAATACGGTATGTAAAAGTGCAGTGATTACCAGATCCCGTCATAAAGGTGCTGTAGTTATTCAGCTCAGACGTGTTTGGTTAAAGAGCCAATGGGAGAGAGAGCCTGGATTAGGGTTTGGCCCGTCGGCTTCCCTTGGCGCTTTGCTTTAGACACCGAGGGAAATGAGAAGTGGGCTTGTGGGATATGTTGTAGTTCAGCAGCCCTTGATTGAATGTGTAGTCCTTTATGTGTGCGCTAGCGGAAGATGTGTGTGTGTTTGCGTTCCTCAGACGTGGCTTTAGACAGGGAGGTGGAAGGAGACCTGCTCGTGGGTGACATGGGCCAGGGGATGCCTTTCAGGCCCGGGACCTTCGACGGCTGTGTCAGGTCAGCATTGTGTCGCTCTTCTGTCCAGTACATTACTGCATTTTAGCATAATTACTGTATCACTGTTTGACCCTGAACATCAGCCTCACAGTGTAACTGATGGTAAAGACTGTGTCATTAGTTTTACCCTGTGCTCAATCCTCTGACCCTGTAACTGAGGGTAATGGATGTGCTTTTTGACTAACTGAGGGTAATGGATGTGCTTTGTGACTGTAACTGAGGGTAATGGATTTGCTTTGTGACTGTAACTGAGGGTAATGGATGTGCTCTGTGATTGTAACTGATGGTAATGGATGTGCTCTGTGATTGTAACTGAGGGTAATGGATGTGCTTTGTGACTAACTGAGGGTAATGGATGTGCTTTGTGACTGTAACTGAGGGTAATGGATGTGCTCTGTGATTGTAACTGATGGTAATGGATGTGCTCTGTGACTGTAACTGAGGGTAATGGATGTGCTCTGTGATTGTAACTGATGGTAATGGATGTGCTCTGTGATTGTAACTGATGGTAATGGATGTGCTTTGTGACTAACTGAGGGTAATGGATGTGCTCTGTGACTGTAACTGAGGGTAATGGATGGTAATGGATGTGCTCTCTGACTGTAATTGAGGGTAATGGATGTGCTCTGTGATTGTAACTGATGGTAATGGATGTGCTCTGTGATTGTAACTGATGGTAATGGATGTGCTCTCTGACTGTAATTGAGGGTAATGGATGCCTTCTGTGTTTTACCCAGTATTTCTGCTCTGCAGTGGCTGTGCAATGCTGACAAAAAGTCACACAGCCCTCCTAAGAGACTTTACACCTTCTTTAGCACCCTGTACTCCTCCCTGGTGAGTATTCAGTCCTCCTATTGGCTGTTTATTCCTCACTGGTGAGCATTCAGTACTCCTATTGGCTGTATATTCCTCACTGGTGCGCATTCAGTACTCCTCTTGGCTGTCTATGCCTCACTGGTGAGCATTCAGTACTCCTATTGGCTTAAAAAAGGCTGTATATTGTAACAGGCTAACTGCTGTCTATGTTTAAATGGACAATCGTCCCAGCCATTCAATAGCACAACTATTCTCTGTAAAAATGAAATAAGCCTGACTTTGCTCAACCAGCTTTGTGAAACTTGTCCATGAGCCACTGTGTTGACTCTTTAAAAAATCTTTTCTATGACTACACCTTTTTATTAATTTGGGTTAGATATAATCCTTGTGCCCAGGTAGGAGTGATTGCTTTGCTTTTTGATTGTGCTCGTGCTTGTGTGTGTTTGTGTGTTTAGGTTCGAGGAGCCCGAGCTGTGTTTCAGATCTACCCTGAGAACTCTGAACAGGTGAGAGGAGATCGACACACAGGGACAGGAGCCTGTGACATCATCAAACGTTTTCTGTTTTTTTTTTTTTTTTTAAATGACTTCACTGTTTCTCTGATGAAATATTTGTACCAGAGATCGTCTGAAACCTCACATTTAGAGAGACCTTTAGTAAAAGTAGGTTCCACATTAGACTGATTCGCTGAGTCACGGGTGTGAGGGCATCACCATCGGACTGGAGAATGTCTGCTGGTCCCTTCCTGTCAGGAGCAGCAGCAATCGCATATAAGATTTGGGCGTTAATAGACAATTTAATTCATTTTGAAATAAGTTGTATAATGCATGTCGTTTTATAGAACAATCCTTCATTTGTTCCTTTTACGTTCTTTCAGGAAGTTTTGGGCTTTAGCCCAGAATGCGGTTATATTATGTCTACCATGTATACCATACAAAATCCTGGTTTTATTTATTTTATATCTGAATAGATTGCTGGAGTTGTTACTTTTATAAAATGTAATTTTTTAACAGAAGGATTTGTTGTGTGATGTGTACTGTGTGTGTGTACTCTGATTAACTGCAGTTGTTAAGGCAATTGTTTTGCGTATTTATTGATGAAATCGCTGTTTTTCTGACACTTTGGGCTCCTGTGTCCCGTCTTCTCCAGCTGGAGCTGATCACCACACAGGCCATGAAGGCAGGGTTCACCGGGGGCATGGTGGTGGACTACCCCAACAGCACCAAGGCCAAGAAGTAAGCCCTTCCACACATACACACACTCCCTCACACACA
Organism: Anguilla anguilla; assembly: GCF_013347855.1. NCBI lineage: Eukaryota > Metazoa > Chordata > Actinopteri > Anguilliformes > Anguillidae > Anguilla > Anguilla anguilla. The sequence continues at coordinate 42,145,120 of NC_049212.1, forward strand.
CACACACTCTCTCTCTCACACACACGCACAGCAAAAGAGAGAACGAGAGAGAGACTTAGAGCTGGAGTGAGAGAGAGTGCATGAGAGTGAGACAGAGATGGAATTCACAGAACGTGTAAAGTGTAACAACACAATATTTTTTTAAAGCAGTCCATAGCTCAAGTAACTGGATTTTAACTGTAAGTTTCTGCTTGTTTTTGTGATTTCTGTCTCTCTGGTGCAGGTTCTTCCTCTGCCTGTTTGCAGGGGTGTCTGGAGTTTTACCCAAGGTACTGCCTTTCACCCGCAACCATATTACTACAACCAAGGGTGCCATATAAATACAACTTACTCTTATTAACATCACTATTACTAAAATGTTTGACGTAGGTCACAGATTGTAGGCATTAGAAACTGAGCAGGATAATTAATATTCTAGCTGGGGGCGGGGGGGTGTGGTGGGGGGTGTGGATTTGTTAGTCAGTAAACGTGACTCTTCTCTTACAGGGGCTGGGCTCAGAGACAGTTGACAGGGGTGTTGCCAATCAAGTCCAGTTCACTGGGCAGAGGTAAAGCTGTATTGTGACCTTCCTAAAAATGATTCAAATATTAATTTCTGTATTAGTCAGACATTTGTTTAATAAATGCACAGATAATTCTACAAACAATGCAACACATTGAAAACACGCACGCACACACACACACACACACACACACAAAGGCCCATATACGTGCACATACATACATGCCATAGTTCCCAGTAAGACAGTCCAGTTAGTCCTACCACTTTATCTCTTCTTCGTCTCTTCAATGATTGGTTAAAAAAAGATGTCCTTTAGGAGTTGGGAGGTAGGAGGCTGAACGTCACCGACACCATCAGACGCTGCAGTGTCTGGTTTTGGGTGGGTGTTAAACGTAAGCGCGTAATTCACTGATTGGCTAGAGTCCACACACTCACCTTGATTGGCTGCTGATTGAAAGGAAACCATGGAAACCTGCAGGCACCTTGCAGGGCTTGGAGCTGGACAGCCCTGCTCTGGGCTAATGTGTACGGCACTGTTAGGGGGGTGGTGAGGGGGGGGGGGGGGGGTCTTTGCACCTCCAGAGCGGGGTTGTACCCCCTTGCTTTTGGAGGTGCTCCCAGACCCAGAGTGACCCAGAGGGCCCTCGTACCACGGGGTTGGAGCTGCAGCCCCTGCGGCTTTTCCTCCCTCTGACAAAAAGCAGCGCAGACCTGCAGCACAGACAGAGCTACAGACCTGCAGCACAGACAGACCAGTGGGCCAGACTGCCCACTGTCCAGCATCTCCTCACTTCCAGCGCTGACTTCTCCTTCTGTCCCCCGAAGGTGTCGCTTCAAAAACATGAAGGGGAAGTCGCTGAAGAAGAGTAAAGACTGGATCCTGGAGAAGAAGGAGAGGAGGAGACGACAGGGCCGGTAATATGACGTCTTTATTTACGCGTTTAACTGAGCGGGAGAGAGGCCCTGTGTTCAGACGAGAGCCGCTCCACCCTGGAAATGAAGGGTCCAGTCTGTCCACCTTCACATCTCTTTATAAACCCCGAAATGCGCGGGAGCTCTGGAATGCGCTGGAGCTCTGGAATGCGCTGGAGCTCTGAAATGCTCTGGAGCTCTGAAATGCTCTGGAGCTCTGAAATGCGCGGGAGCTCTGAAATGCGCTGCAGCTCTGAAATGCGCTGGAGCTCTGAAATGCGCGGGAGCTCTGGAATGCGCGGGAGCTCTGGAATGCGCTGCAGCTCTGAAATGCGCGGGAGCTCTTAAATGCGCTGCAGCTCTGGAATGGGCGGGAGCTCTGGAATGCACTGGAGCTCTGAAATGGGCGGGAGCTCTGGAATGCGCTGCAGCTCTGGAATGGGCCTTTATTTGCTAACTGAAGGTTGTTTCTCCTGCTCTTCCCAGGGAGGTCCGAGCGGACACCAAGTACACGGGACGGCACAGGAAGCCTCGGTTCTGACCCCCGCGCTGGGCTCTCACCGCTCACGCCCTGGACCCGGGACACGCCCCCCCCCCCCCGGGGGCTCCGCACGGCCAGCTGGGGCAGCGTGCGTTTCGGCAGACCCCGTGTGTGACCCTCTCTACGCTGAAATATCCATCCCACACACCGCCAAACCAAAACCTGCCCCGTGCAAGAACGGGACTTTATCCAGCCTGTCAATCAAACCTTTCCCTCGCGAAAGGCAAAGATTCTTTTATATCACGAGACATTGACCTGAAAATATATATTAAAATCACCACGTCTCTTTTTCTCCACCCTGGTGCTGGCTTGTGCCTCTCTCCTCAGCTACCTGTTCATTCTGTTTCAAACAGACTTACTGCTCTCACTCTTTTCTCTGTTGTGCATAATTTATGCATACCCACAATCCTCATTTCTGTGTTAACCTATGCCCCTACCTCGGCCTCCACAGCCGCAACCGTGAATATTTCATTCATTCGCGCCACCTTGTGCTTTAATTCAAATGATGTTTGAAAATAACGGATTGGCTTCAGCCAACGGTGAATACAAGACATGGGAAACGCGCAATAAGCCTTTACCTGGAATATTGTCGCCAACAGAGGTCGCTGTTGCACAAGCGAAGCTTTCGGGCTTCATAGGAACATCACAAAACGTAACTTGGCGTTATCTTTTTACAAACCTGTTTTAGCCGACAGTCAATTAAAATTTTAACTCCACGACGTATATTACCGATATTTTGACGTTGCTGGCTTTAGCGCTTTGATGCAGTACGTTACTTGGACATGCAGTTGTAAAGAACGTTTGTTTTCCTGTGATGGGAAATGTAAAAAGTGAACGCGGAATATTGCTTGATGTGAATGTGAGCGACTATTCAAGTTACACGCACGGGTAGCCTCGCCTTACCTTCTCTGTGTGCTGCCACCTACCCTGTCATGGAAATAAATAAATAAATAAATCAAAGAATGGAAATCTCTCTCTCTCTCTAGCTGTGCGATGCGCGCTCTCGACATCACTACACCTCCTTGCGCGCCCCCGCCTCTTACCGCTGCTCTTTGAAAAAGAAGGAAATAAGCGTTAGAAATCGAGCTGGCGAGATTACAGGAGCATCTTAGACTAGGTTCCTAGTGAACGGGCTACCAAGTCCATCTGAACACCATGAAGGACCGCACGCACGAGCTGAGAACTGTAAGTAACGTTACTTATTTGATTTAAATAAGTTTGATGACGACAGAAGCAAGCGGTGGCCTCAGTGTGGGAGAAGCATATTGCGTGGAACACAGCGTGCGTTGTATGGTCGATTAATAGCAATGTAACCGTTTGATTCGCCACTTCTGTGGACCATTGTAATAAAATTGGAAAGACAAATAGTTATGTTTTCAAAATTGGTACGGAGTGTAGTCCACGTGTTATTTAGCGTGTAGACAGATATTTTGTAAATGTTGACATTTGAGTTAAACAATTATTTTATAGTTCGGTGCCCTTTTAAACAAATGTGAAGTATCCCTGGGAAAAATAAATAAATCGCGTTTTTGTTGAAATGTACTGAATGAAATTAAATCAAGTCATTCGCAGTCCCGACGCTCGCTTTATGTCGGAACTGGAGACAACCTGCCAGAGCACCCGCAACATTTTGAAACCAGATTTTCCCCACAGCTGTTTAATGCTTTTCTGATATGTGAGAATGACGACTTGCTGCGTTGTTGCCCGGATTTTGCTGATTCGCTGATTATTTCAGCGCAGACCCAGGTGTTCGTTACTAACAGGGCTGAGACAGGTGAACCAACGGTCTGACGATCGGTTCGCAAACACGACCCGGGCTGCTATTCAAGTGTGCAACAATTGCTTTTTGTCTGTGGAAATGAATGGATTCCACGCTGTTTTCAATTGCTGTCATGATAACTGACCAAAGACACAGGGGGAGGATGACTACGCCAGTTAACGCGACGAAGCGGTGACAGACTATTAACTTTTCTTTAATATGTGTCCCGTTTTCATTTTGGAATCGGAAGTATCACTGGCGTTGGAAACGCGGCTAAACTCGCCGTAGCCTTGTTGCATTGACCGTTAAGGCTCATATTCCCCATCGCTACTCGACAGTTTATTCGAAAACGTATTTAGTTGACGTACATTTTGACTGTTTTTTTATGATAATGCGCATCTTGTCGGTTCTGAATGATCACGGGCGAAAGTGTCTCCTGGGAACGCTGGCACTGTGCGCGCGAGGGATTTATTCTATAAAAGTGAAACGCGCACTAATTCAGCAGCTGGCACCCAGGATGTCGAAAGGGTGACCTATTGTCTTGCTGGGCGGAGGCGAAGAGTCAATATCAGGTTAGGGGGGTTTATTATGGTCCAAGTGGTCCGCAGAGACCGATTGGGTTTTGACCAACTGCGCTCCTAATTATCGCTGGTAGTTCAGACAATTTTATTCTGCGGAGTAGATTTCCGAGACATGTTGTTTCAGTCTTTCTGAACTGTGGTTGGTCTGGCGTTTATTTGCGTTTATTTATTTTATTTTTTTTCTGCTGTTAACTTTACTTTGTCCACGGAGCGGTGGAAACGGCCCACTGCCGCCCCTGCCCTGACTGGCCGTAGCGTGCTTTTTACCAGCGGCCATCGATAGGCTGTCACCATTTTACACCATTGTACACCTTACCTCTTACACTGTGCCTGTGGTGGAGTAGAACGATTTCTGGTTTAATAAGAATGTAGGCAATACTGGGATTGTGTGCAAGTTCACAAATTTTGACATGTCAAAGAGTCTGTAAGGACTTGCGATTTTATGACATTGCTAAATTTAAAACATAAAATATCAGACACTCTTATCCTTGAGTGAATTATTTTTTGTATTTAACACGTTTATACAGCTGGATATTTCCTTAAATGCCTTCTGAAATGTTCAATGGCTGTGCCCCTCCTCAGATTCAAGCCTGCAACTACTGTGCAGTTCCCAAACCATTCCTTGTTTTAAAAAAAAAAGAATTATGTAGTGTTTTTTTCTGTGTGAGGATGAGGGCTTATTTACAGTTTCTGTTGAGGTTTTTGTCTCTCGCTCTCTCTGGTAGTAATTTCTGTCTGAGTGCTTCAGTAGGTAGGACCCCCCCCCACAGCTCGGGTGGGGGCTCTGAGTGTCTGTCAGATGGGAAGGAAAATGCAGGATGGGCAGAAGTCTCTTGGCTTTAGGATCCGATGTTCGGAGTCTCTGTGTTTTAGGATACTTGTGGGGAAAAAAATTATTAACTGTATTTTGAGCGTGTTGTTACCGTTGACTTGCATTGTAACGGGGGGCTGAAACACCTGTACTGGAGCCAAACGCACTGCCGCTAGTGAGCAACGTCTCTCAACAAGACCAGGAAATGAGCTTCAAAAACACAGACCGGTTTAGGCCACCCGGTCTTCATGCGCAGCGTGACTGTGAGGATGAGACATTAACTTAACGATCATGATTAACAGGCAGAGCTTGTGACCTGCCAGGACAGGAATGTGGCTGTCCCGTCCTCTCCATGATTCAATCTGACCCTGGTGAGGAGGTTAGGCCCCAGTGCTGCGGGTTTGTGGGGGGGGGGGGGGGGGGGGGGCAGATTCCTCGTTTTCCTGGAACGCTGTTAAATGTTTAACAGGGATCCGCGCAGCAGTCCGCTCTGTTTGAACCCTGCTCCCTGTACCCGGTGTACGCTTTTCTTCCTGAGTATCACGTGATTGGATGTGGGGGTTTTTTTTTTCCTCCATCGGCGGGTCGTGATTGGCTGAACATCTCAGAGACACCACAAGGTTTGGCAAACGGCCAAATTCAGAGGGTTTATTTAACCCAAAATGTCTGAGTCCATTAGGGATAGAATGTACTGTGTTCATCGGTAAGTTTACTTTACAATAATCCAGAAATTTTGTGAGTGTGCGGTAGTCCTCTCTGTGCAGATATGAGTCATACATATTTGACTGGGTCATGACTTTCCACTAAAGCCTAAAGATGGAAAGTACTTCACCTAATGTACTTGACCGAGGTCTGCAGCAAATGCAAGAGACCTTATTCTGGGGTTTATATGCTGCTTCAGAGCCCACTCCGATGTTCTTTGTTGGTTGTGATTCAACTTCAGTTTATAGGTCATGAGATAAGGCTCCCTCAGGCATCATCCCTGACTAATATGACTGACAGCTGTGGATGGTGTAGAGATGTGCAACAGGTCTATTAGTGTCAGTGGATTCTGAATGACTGCACAAAGGAATAGGGGTGATTCATAGTCACAGGGGAAGATATGCAACTACAGATGTGGAACTGATTCTGCTACGGTTTATCTCTTGCACTGTTTTCCAAGTTGCATGCTATGGTTTGAATTTTACCAATGAAACAGGAACTCTCACCAGGTGTATTTCCATATAACTAAAGAAAACAGTCTCTCTTGGGAAATCAGTTGACAGTGACGTGAGTATCCAACACCTGCTGTCGATTCGTACTGTGCACATTGTAATATTCATACTGTGCACATTGTCATTTATTTGCTGATGCTCACCAGAAATATTGGTTCAAACAGACGGGCAAAATTGGCAGCTCCAGCCCGTTCTCATTTCTGAAGTTGTCTGTTACATAACGTGAATTGAAGAGCATTTTGGTTTGGATTTGGATTTGGGTGTTTCATTGTGACAGGTGTTACCTGCTGTAGCCCATTGCATACCTGCCTTCTGCAGGTACCTGTCGGTGCACATCAGTGCCCTGTATCACAGGCAGCGTCCCAGGATTCAGTGTGACTTCCTGTCTGACGGTTCTGCCTCCTTTCCCTTGCTGTGTCCAGCATTGTTCAGTTACTGTGGTGGCCTTTCTCAGATACACACCTCTCTCTTATCTGAGATGTGTGTGTGCGTGTGTGAGCGTGTGTGTGCGTGCGTACGTGTGTGAGAGCGTGTGTGTGTGTGTGTGTGTGTGTGTGTGTGTGTGTGGCAGTCTCCAGATGCCCTGGTTGGTGGTAGCTGATGGGATATTTTATGAGGCACTAAAAGTCCTCTGTTCAGCACCTATAGCTCGTTTCATGCAGGATAGTTTCCCGCTACAGACGCTGTAAAACTTTCACCAGCCCTATCAGCGCTTTGAAAAATTGGTCCAGCTCGACAAATTAAATGTGCAAATGTAGCTGCTCCCATTGAGCTGAATGACCGTAAAGCTCTCGTCTGTATGCTGATGATATCATTCTGATCATAGAGAATTAAGGCAATCTCCGGGAAGTCTTGAATAGAAGGTGTTTAAGATGGAGATTTACAGTAAATCCAGAAAAGACGCAAATTATTAGTGTTACTGCTCCACCAGCAGGAGCAGCAGGAAAGAGATCAGCTGGAAAAAATGAGAAAAGTACACATCTTTAAATCTCTCCTCGATGCTACCTCTCCCCTGCTATACAGTGCACATACGGCTCATTTTACAGTACACTGCTGTACTATGGGCTCTTAGATGTGGCTCCAGTTGCAGAAGAGCATTAGCCTAGCGCCCACACCCTTAGCCATGCCGCTAGCAAGCTAGCATTGATGACTGGAAGTGGTATGGCTGCTGCTCAGTGACAGTGAAACGGTTTTCACAGTACTGAACGTATCACAGCTGTCAGTTTGTTCTTGGAGGACTACGACCACACAAGCGCATTTCTTGCCACCTTCATTCTGACCAGGGGTCAAAGGTCATTCTGTGTATGACAGAGTTGGGCTCCTGCCTTTGGGGCTGATCAAAAAACAAAGAACAGTGACAGGAGGAAGTGTTATGAGTTGTTCTAGTGAGCTATGAAACTGAATCAAATTGCCCAGCAAACAGCCTTTTCTTTTGTTTTGGAAAGAGGACTAGGAATGGTGCCCCTAGCTTTAATTGGGGAAAAAAACCATACGTATGAAGTATGTTCCCTGTTTGGTTTGTGGTTTACCAGTTTCTTATGTGACTATCTGTGGTTGATGAAAGCGATGCATTATGTTCTATTGATTTGTAGACACGGGGATGACCAGTGTGTCTTATTAGGCTGAATGGGCTGGGTATCGCCCGATGTCAGAGACATGCATGAAATATAGATTTTTTTTCATCATTCATTCAGTACTGTACATGAGATGAGAGTGTGTGTGTGTGTGTGTGAAAGCGAGAGAGAGAGAGAGAGAGAGAAAATTATATGACTCGATAAAAAGGAGTGCTCTGGTCCGTAGTGTTACTTTCTCTGGAAGATAAATAATCGATACGCAACCACTGCCTTTCTAAAGAATGCACTCATTCTAAATGACATCTTTAATTTGAGAGGCGACGCCCCCATGTGTGGCACCCCCCCCCCCCCCGTGTGTGACGGACAGAGTATCGATGAGCCAGCGGTTAATAGAGGCGGTTTGAGGCATATTTCAAAGTCAGACTTGTCAGCAATTTTTTTTATTATTCTATAATTGCGTTTGAGCCAATATGCAGTATTGGTTCATAGTGACATTTTACAAGAAGCTAAACGCACTGCTTCTCACTGAGGATTTCAGCAAGATGACCCAGACTCTGTGAATATATACATATTGTATGCCTCATGTCTCCTAAATATGCATAACAGGCCAAATTCATAAAAAGAACAGATTCTGGAGAAACTAATGAAATGGGCACTGAAGGAAAATATTGCAGATTCATATATCATATTCAAGAAGTCATGCTCACAAAAATAGGAATGTGCTGCATTTAAACTTTAGTTTTTCTTTTTTTTTCTTCATATTTTCAAACCTGCCATATTGATGGATGTTGGTTGGTGATTTGTGTTACATGGGGTCATTTTATTTTGTATCCTGTTTTGTAAGTTCTCCAGAGTTAGGGTACATAAATACATATGTATTTATGTTTATGAAATGTGCGTGCTTGTATACCATGCTGGGAGATGCAGGGCTGTGATGGTTTCCACTGTCTCTCTCCAGTTATTCCTGTGATGTTTTTGTCTTGACATCACTACACCATCTTTGATGCATTCCAGCTCCGCCTCTCTTCTTCCAGCTGTCAGTCACTGTCAGCAGGCACCTGGACAGCAGTGCCTGACATGGGCCTGTTCTCTCACTGACTCATACCGCTGTTCCACACCGGCCCTGCAGGGGGCGCTGTGCTGTTTACTGGCTTGTAACCTCACAGCTGAAGCTCATTTTTGTAAGATGTGGTTAAGCGCTGGTCAGGGCTGTTGGGACGGGGTGCAGACTGCAGGGCTGTTGGGACAGGGGGGCAGACTGCAGGGCTGTTGGGACAGGGGGGCAGACTGCAGGGCTGATGGGACAGGGGGCAGACTGCAGGGCTGTTGGGACAGGGGGCAGACTGCAGGGCTGATGGGACAGGGGGCAGACTGCAGGGCTGATGGGACAGGGGGGCAGACTGCAGGGCTGTTGGGACAGGGGGCAGACTGCAGGGCTGATGGGACAGGGGGCAGACTGCAGGGCTGCAGGGCTGATGGGACAGGGTGCAGACTGCAGGGCTGATGGGACGGGGGGCAGACTGCAGGGCTGTTGGGACAGGGGTGCAGACTGCAGGGCTGTTGGGACAGGGGTGCAGACTGCAGGGCTGTTGGGACAGGGGTGCAGACTGCAGGGCTGTTGGGACAGGGGGGCAGACTGCAGTGCTGATGGGACAGGGGGGCAGACTGCAGGGCTGTTGGGACAGGGGGGCAGACTGCAGGGCTGTTGGGACAGGGGGGCAGACTGCCGGGCTGATGGGACGGGGTGCAGACTGCAGGGCTGATGGGACAGGGGGCAGACTGCAGGGCTGATGGGACAGGGGGGCAGACTGCAGGGCTGATGGGACAGGGGGGCAGACTGTAGGGCTGATGGGACAGGGGGGCAGACTGCAGGGCTGATGGGGCGGGGGTACAGACCGCAGGGCTGTTGGGACAGGGGGGCAGACTGCAGGGCTGATGGGACAGGGGGGCAGACTGCAGGGCTGATGGGACAGGGGGCAGACTGCAGGGCTGATGGGACAGGGGGGCAGACTGCAGGGCTGATGGGGCGGGGGTACAGACCGCAGGGCTGTTGGGACAGGGGGGCAGACTGCAGGGCTGA
>NC_049212.1:42157593-42242593 GCF_013347855.1 Anguilla anguilla
CATGCACATTTTAAAAAAACCATGCATGCTCATGAGTTCTCGCACACACTTGCACACACACACACACACACACACACGTACTTTAATTGGCTAAATGAAGAGCTGGGTTTTTTTTTATTTTTTATTTTTTTTATTTTTTTTATTTTTTAGAATATCATGTTTTTAGCATGTTGGACATTTGGAAAAAATATATTCACTTTGTAAAGAGAAGAGAAAGAAGAATTGTTTTCTTGTAAAATAGATTTGGTCAAAACCGATCATTAACGTAATAACCAATTTCTAAATGTTTAAGAAGTTTTTGCACAGACAGACAGAAATCACACATGAGAAGTGTTATTTGCAAGTGCTCAGTTGTTCAGACAATTTTCCCCTTTTAACTTGAGTTCATTTTCCCAGGGTTCAGATTAAACGGAAGCTTGGCAATCAGCAGACCCATTTGCTCCTAAAAATGATCAACATCAGTCCAAATGGCAATCAGGTTTTTATTATTTTTATCAGTGTGTGAGTCAGCTGTAGTGCGTTAGTGTAAATAGGCTGTTAATGTTCAGAGTGTGCTCTAGAAGCACCCCGCTGTGCTCAGTCCTAGTGTCCGTTCTCTAAAGCTTTTTGAGTGTTTTTCAGAATATATTCTGACAGCTGGGATTTCTTTCAGAAGAGTTTAGTCTCCTTTGTAACCTGTACTGTGCTGAATGTGTGTGATCTGTGTTGCGGCTCTGACTGGATATTTTTTTGTGTGTGTGTGTGTCTGTGGGTGCACGTGTGTCTGTGTGCATGTGTGCGCGTATGTATGTGTGTGTGTTTCCAGGGCAAGGACAGTGATGAAGATGAAGAGGTGGCAGTCAGCATGGACAAAGACCGCTTCATGGATGAGTTCTTTGAGCAGGTGAGCTCTTTCACCTCATCGGGCCTCTGGGTCCTTTTCTCTGGTTCTGTTTCTCCTCTGGGTCCGTTTCTCCTCTGGTTCTGTTTCTCCTCTGGTTCTGTTTCTCCTCTGGTTCCGTTTCTCCTCTGGGTCCGTTTCTCCGATGGTTTCCACACTTTAACTCTGCACTGCTTCATACAGGCTTTCGTAAAAGAATGAACATTAAAATGTACACGTGTGTAAGTGTACGTGTGTACACTTACACGTGTGTGCAGATATCTGTGCATGTGTATGTGTCTGAGGGCCAGAGTTATTCAGCCACCTCTTCTCAGAGCCCTTTTTAAAACCTGCACACAGGCCACATCTTTCCCGCTGCACTCACTATTAGTAAAGAGAATGGATGAGCTGCAGTGTGTGTCTGTGAGCTGCAGTGTGCGTGTTTATGAGCTGCGGTGTGTGTGTGTTTGTGAGCTGCAGTGTGTGTGTTTGTGAGCTGCAGTGTGTGTGTTTGTGAGCTGCAGTGTGTGTGTTTGTGAGCTGCAGTGTGTGTGTTTGTGAGCTGCAGTGTGTGTGTCTGTGAGCTGCAGTGTGTGTGTCTGTGAGCTGCAGTGTGTGTGTTTGTGAGCTGCAGTGTGTGTGTTTGTGAGCTGCAGTGTGCGTGTTTGTGAGCTGCAGTGTGTGTGTTTGTGAGCTGCAGTGTGCGTGTTTGTGAGCTACAGTGTGTGTGATTGTGAGCTGCAGTGTGTGTGTCTGTGAGCTGCAGTGTGCGTGTTTGTGAGCTGCAGTGTGTGTGATTGTGAGCAGAGTTTTTACAGCTGGCCCAGCCATGCCTCATTGTTCAGTCTCTGTGGGAGGGGTGCTGACGCTGTGCTGACGCTGGTCTGGATACAGCCGCCATTCCCGCTGCGTCTGAATAATGCATCAAAAAAATGATCCTTTTTTCCCTCTCAGTGATCAAAGCGCTGGAGAATGTGTGTTTTCCCCCAGGCTGTCCTGATGCTGGCCTGATGCAGTGGAGCGCTGAGCTCTGTGTTTGGCTCTGTGTGCACGGCTGTTTGCTGAAGGACGTTATTACCTGTGTGCGTTAGCCCTGTCCATTTAGGCTGACCGCATTACACTGTGCATTTAACCATGAGCATCATCAGCTTGGCCTTTTCCCTTTGCTCTGACACAATGGCCCTTTCTCTGTTCCATTGAAGCCCGTGGGGTGGAGGCACTAGAACAAAAAGAAATCCACTCTGCAGGAAAGAGCCAATGCATTAAGGGTGGAATGAATCGGAGGGGATTTGGAGTCGTACCGCAGGCTGGCGTCCAGAATGTCCGACCGCAGCGCTTCACTTTTAACGTGTAACGCTCTTTCTCTCGGGCTCGGATGGCGAGGAGAAATGCTGACGCTGTCTCCGCCTGGGGTACGTGGAGCGGACCGGCCTTTCTGGAGAAGCTCCAGGTCTTCCCATGATCCAAAGCGCTCCTCGTGCTGGTGGAAGCTTTTCAGTGTCTGATTTTTTAAAGATGTTTTTAGGAACTAAAAAGATGTGTAAGTCATAACACACTTAGCTTTATATTTTGTTTTATGATTCCAGGTTGGCATTGTTACTAACTTATATTTGAGGTTTCAGTGATGTTGCCTCTACACTAGCTGATCTGGGATTGTTGGTCTGAGAATGCTGATCTGGGAATGCTGATCTGGAAATGCTGATCTGGGAATGCTGGTCTTGGAATGCTGGCCTGGGAATATCGATAGTCAGCTTGAGAACTGTCGCTCATGTACCTTGACCAGGTCTCTCTTGAAAAAGAGAGTTTGGATCACAAAGAGTCTTCCTGCTTAGATAATACTCTCTCTGATAGCACACTCTCGACCACCTTGAGTTTGACTCTGTTGAATCGCAGACTTTCGCACTTTCTCGACCCTCAAAAAAACCAGTGAAGCACCGACTCCCGTACTGGAGAAGGGCCTACTGTGGGCTAATTAAAGAGTGCAGATTCATTCGACAGGTGATTAGGGTGATGGTGTGTGATTTAAAGAGTGCAGATTCATTCGACAGGTGATTAGGGTGATGATGTGTGATTTAAAGAGTGCAGATTCATTCGACAGGTGATTAGGGTGATGATGTGTGATTTAAGAGGGGAGAATGGAAGAGTCATGATCGACTGACCTGAAGGAGGGGCGTGTCCTTCGAGCGGGGGTGTGGGGGAGCAGTTGGGTACTAGTTGGCGATGGGTTATGGTTGGTAATGGGTAGGGAATTAGGCTGGTAACCTAAAGGCTGCCGATTCGATCCCCAGACAGGACACTGCTGCTGTACCCTTGTGCAAGGTGCTTCACCTGAATTGCTTCTGGAAAATCTCCAGCTAAAATGCCTGTAGGTGTAACCTGTCACCTGGGAAACAATGCCCTCGGCTGACCAGACGAAGCAGCTCACCTGGGCCGATTTCAGGCGGCTCACCTGGGCCGATTTCAGGCGGCTCACCTGGGCCGATTTCAGGCAGCTGAAACCTCACTGGAGGCCTCAGGTTTTAATTAATCTTACCAGACATTTGTTTTTTAACTTGGGTGGGACTGGCCACTGGTGCAAAAACCCATTTAGCTCGTCTTCCAGCAGCATAAGTGTGGCAGCCAGAAATCATGCCCCAACTTTATTTATTTAGTTTTCTGTGTGTTCCAAACAGATCCGTTTGCTCTCTCTAGTCTTGCAGTCAGTTGCCAATGTGGGGACTTTATTACTTTGATGTCTTTTTTACCGAAGGAAAGAGCAAAGCAAACGGAGCGATAAAAGCGAGGGAATGATTAAAGAAGATGAAAATATGGAACATAAAATGTGAGAGACGAAGAATATGGAATAAATATGAAGTGAAACAAAATACAAAAAAATACAGATGAACGTATGATAGAACATAACAAAATGACTGAAATGATGATAAATACAGTGATCTGTAGCGGGATGCTAGCCGTGGTAAAAGATAAAGCTATAGGCTCTCTCCCCAATGGCTCTCCAGCTCTGAGGTAATTAACTGACACTGTGAGTAAGGAGGCATCTTCCAGGTCTGAGGGAAAGGCTGTTTGATGTTCTCTTCTCAAGGTAAACGGACTGCTGCACCTTTTCTTCAAACCGTTAGATCAGACGTTTGAAAGACATGCATGTCTGTCTGTCTGATGCCAGACTCAACCTGTGGATATTAAAAAATATATATACAGGACCATCGGCTGGGTGTTAAAGTGAGGAGAGAACTGAGGAAAGTATTCTCGAAATTGAATGTGCTTTTGGATTGGATTGGATTGGATTGGATTGGATAGTCTTTATTGTCCCCGAGGGGCAATTTGGTTTGCAAACAGTAGTCGACACAACCAATACACATCATAAATAAATAAATAAAAGACATAAATACATATAACATACAGTAGATGTCATCACTCATCATAATGAAGTTGCAATGAGCTGTAAAAGCACTAAGAGTCCATCAGTCCTTTGTTAAAGTGTGTGTGTGTGTGTGCAATAGCATCTAAGCCTACAGCTTGTGTGTGTCACACACTCTAGATATGTGGAATTGTATTTCAACTACAGTGATGAATCAATTTCAGTTCAGGACTCCAAAATATATTGCAGTATCTGAAAGAAACAAGAATAATTACCATATGCCCATATGTTGTGAATTGTTGATAATATATTTTATTTCAGTATATTTTCATCATGCGTCATGCTTGTAAGGGGAAAGCCAGCAGAGTGCTGTGGCGAGTTACCCATGATCCCCTGCTCCGTTTCAGTTACCCATGATCCCCTGCTCTGTGCTGTGGCGAGTTACCCATGATCCCCTGCTCTGTGCTGTGGCGAGTTACCCATGATCCCCTGCTCTGTTTCCTGTCCGTGCCGTGGCCAGTTACCCATGATCCCCTGCTCTGTGCTGTGGCGAGTTACCCATGATCCCCTGCTCTGTTTCCTGCTCTGTGCTGTGGCGAGTTACCCATGATCCCCTGCTCTGTTTCGTTGGCAGGTGGAGGAGATGCGGGGGTACATCGATGCCCTCGCTGAGAAGGTGGAGGAGGTGAAGCGGAATCACAGCGCCATCCTGGCCGCGCCCAACCCAGACGAAAGTACGCCGCCGCCCGTACCGCCGCCCGTACCGCTATTCCGCTGGGGAGGGGGGGAGGGGGGCGGGACAAATGGTTTCCATGGTAACGGGGAGCAGAAGTAGTCATTTTTCTAGAATGGTACAAAATGATTTTCCTCAGGTGGAATTTCTCAGGTGGAAAATGTGATGCTGAAGTTGAGGCATGGTTCTCTGTTAAAAATATCAGACGGTGCTTTTAGTTCAGACTGTGTGGTCGGTGAGAGAGTGCACCTGTTTAGGCGTCCCTTACGCAGGTGTTCTTGTGTTTTTTTAAATAAATTAAGTAGCTTTCCTGATCGATTCAGAGACCGTCTCAACCAGGATAGAGAAATTACCCCCCCTCCCCCGCTCCCTCCAGCTTTAACACCTAAAGCTTTTCTCATTCTCTTCTTATTGCTTATTTAAGGATTTCAATTTTTTCCTCAGGCACTTAATTTTGGAAAGGCGTGGGGACACTGTACATTAACTGGGTCTGATATTAATATTAATATCCATCTCAGGATTAATCCAGTGAACTGGACTATTAGCATGACTTTGTCAGGCTAATTATTCATTTACTGACAGAATTCAATTATTTTAATCAGGTCTTAGTCATGGATATGTACACAGAATTAATTCCATCTGGAAATAGTATTTCACATTTAGGGCTGTTATGGCTATGAGTCTGTATATCTGAGTATTGTGCGGTTTTGCATTACGCGTGTGTGCGTTGTGTGTTTGTACAAACGTGCCTGATTGTGTGCATGGCATGCATATTATTGTGTGTGCACATGTATGTGTATTATGTATGCAAACCTGCATGTATATGCATACATGTGGCTTCAGTTTTAATTTCTCTCACCATGTAATGCATGCATTGTGTTTGCAATGTCTTTAATGTGTGTGCGCGTGTTTGCGTGTGTGTGTGTGTTTGTGTGTGAATTGCTGAAACAATTCACAATGGTTTTTAACTGAAGTGACTTACACAAAACCCATAAGAGACCATACTGTATATTCATATGTGTTAAATAATAGTTAATGTCTTAGAAATGTAGATTTTTGCTTTCATGATACTGAAGTATTTTGTGTAAGCAATTTTACTGTAATAATATCACAACACACACCCACACCCACACACACACATTTACATCTAAACCAAACCAATGCCCTGTACGTGCCTAGAATCATGTCCATAATGCCCCCCCCCCCCACCCCCCCCCACCCCGCCCCGTTCCCTGATGTGTTTATCGCAGTGCATTCTGGGTAATATGGGCGCACTTTAATTGGTGTGTTTTTACAATGAGTGTTTCATCCACCCCCAGGTGTGTGTGTATGTGCAGCTATCGGGATGTAAATGGACTAGACTCAGAAATGGGGGGGTGGGTTTGAATGGGGGGGGGCATCTCTTCCTGGTTTAGGGATCTGATTCCTCACTGGTAAGATCTCACGGTTACCCAGTCAGAGTTCAGGGGTCAATTCCATATCAATTCGTTCAGCTCAGGAAATTAAACAAAAATTCAATTGATTCTTTGAAAAAAAATCTTCAGTGGAAAATTATAGAGGGTGTTTTTTTGGGAATCAAATGTACATTAATTTCCTGGACTAAGTGAATTGAAAAGGGATCGAGCCCAATCGTGCAGGGCTATAACTGCAGCCTGGTGGTTCTGATATGGTAATGCAAAATGACCTCTCTCGCTCTCTCTCTCTTTCTCTGCATCTCTTTTTCTCTCTTTCTCTTTCTCTTCCCCCTCTCTCTCTTTCTCTCCCTCTCTTTCTCTTGCTCTCTGTTTCTGTCTTCCTTGAACAGAGTTGTTAACATACAGAATTGAAATATTTTACTGGAACACATTTATGGTTTTTTTCTACCCCTTTGCTCTGCTGTTTTTCCTGGTGCAAACCCTCTCTACTGAAGAGATTACCTTTCCTGTCCCTGTGCTGTTGATGGCACCCCCCCCCCCTTTCCACTCCCACTCCCCAGGCACCTGGCTTTATTACAGACCTGTCATAAATCTCAGCTGTTGTGTGAGAGATCGAGAGCCAGGCTGATGGAGAGAAGGACCATTCTGCCCCCCTGTCAGCTGCAGGGCATGATGGGACAGCCTGGGAGGGTTGGGGTGGGCAGGGGGTGGGCGAGCTTTAAGAGAGGGAGGTGAGAGTTGGGTTGCCGAAGTGTTCGCCTCTCTCTGTGTCGTCGCCGTGCGATGCAGATATTTGCTGCACTTTTTCAATTACTGTGCTTTTTAACCACCCTATCCATCCCCCCATCCTCCCTGATACCCTATATACCCCTCTCTCGCTCTCTTCATCCCTCAGTCACTCCTTCCCCTCTACCCCATCTCCTCTCTCTCTCTCTCTCTCTCTCTCTCTCTCTCTCTCTCTCTCTCTCTCGCTCTCGCTCTCGCTCTCGCTCTCGCTCTCGCTCTCGCTCTCGCTCTCGCTCTCGCTCTCGCTCTCGCTCTCGCTCTCGCTCTCTCTCTCTCTCTCTCTCTCTCTCTCTCTCTCTCTCTCTCTCTCTCTCTCTCTCTCTCTCTCTCTCTCTCTCTCTCTCTCTCGCTCTCGCTCTCGCTCTCGCTCTCGCTCTCGCTCTCGCTCTCGCTCTCGCTCTCGCTCTCGCTCTCGCTCTCGCTCTCGCTCTCGCTCTCGCTCTCGCTCTCGCTCTCGCTCTCGCTCTCGCTCTCGCTCTCGCTCCCTCCCTCTGTCTCCCTCCTGATATATAATTTTATTTATCTTTGTTTAGTGGGGTTTTCTCTCAGCCAGTGCGTGTGAAGCTCGAGAGAGCCTCGCTTCGCCCCACCGCAGACGCAGTAGCATTCTGCATACCGCGCTTGAGCGGCTGCAATGCACCGTTCAGTCCTGCAGAACGTATTAAAAGCCCTAAAGAGCTCCAACGTAATGCATTGTTTAAAAAGCCATTCGGCCTTTTGATTGGTAATATGCATTGTTTCTTGTAAACTGGCAGAAGCCACATTGCTATGGAAATTAATTTAGCTCATTGGGAGCAAGTAGTTAAATCTGAATGGGCTTTTTTTTTTTTTTTTTTTGCCTTTGCCTGTGTGGCATTCACACAGGGATGTTAGCTCAGAATCTGAATGGCCTGAAGACAAGGCCCCTATTCAACAATCTTATCAGTCCAGGCTATGTCCCCATCACCTCCTACATCACAGCATGCATGCACATGACCAGCAGACATGACATCACAGCATGCGTGCACGTGACCAGCAGACATGACATCACAGGGTGCGTGCACATGACCAGCAGACATGACATCACAGCGTGCGTGCACATGACCAGCAGACATGACATCACACCGTGCGTGCACATGACCAGCAGACATGACATCACAGCGTGCCTGCACGTGACCAGCAGGCATGACATCACAGCGTGCGTGCACATGACCAGCAGGCATGACATCACAGCGTGCGTGCACGTGACCAGCAGGCATGACATCACAGCGTGCGTGCACGTGACCAGCAGGCATGACATCACAGCCTGCGTGCACGTGACCAGCAGGCATGACATCACAGCGTTCGTGCATATGACCAGCAGGCATGACATCACAGCGTGCGTGCACGTGACCAGCAGGCATGACATCACAGCGTGCGTGCACATGACCAGCAGGCATGACATCACAGCGTGCGTGCACATGACCAGCAGGCATGACATCACAGCGTGCGTGCACATGACCAGCAGGCATGACATCACAGCGTGCGTGCACGTGACCAGCAGACTGTATTTGTCATTTTTTGGTAGCGTGCCCCTTTGTTGAGTTCAGTGCTCCCAAAACATCACATACCTGGACTTCAGCAGATCAATGTGCAAACAGAGAGTGCAGTCGATCGATGGAGAGAGCCTCACAAAGAGTTAAAATACAAACTTCAATGACAAACACTGAAATGTTTGCTGTATTCATTAACTGAAGTGTATTTTTGAAAATACAATGAATGGACTGTGTCAGGGCCTGGTATCAGACTGTGTCAGGGCCTGGTGTCAGACTGTGTCAGGGTCTGGTGTCAGACTGTGTCAGGGCCTGGTATCAGACTGTGTCAGGGTCTGGTATCAGGCTGTCGGGGCCTGGTATCTGGTATATTTCAGCGCTTTTTGATGATTAGAGGAAATACGGTATTTAAATGTTCAAATATTCAGCCATCCAGTTATTGATTGATTACTAGGATCATTTTTTCTGTTAATTAACAAAATGAAAAAATGAAAAAAGTAACACATAATAACATTATTCACAGAGAGCCAGAAAACCCAGCAGAAATAAGGAATAATTAATGGGTGTTATTAATTTGCTTTCCTGAAGCTAATGAGCACGGCAAGGCCATTAGCACAGAAAGGACCTTAGAGGCTGAACGCGATGTTTGATTATTTATACATTTATTATTGGATTATTAGGTTTACTTAAATACAGTTTTTTTTTGTTTTACACATTTAGTGTGTGTTCTGTTTATTAAAGCACTTCATATTATCCTATGTGCTGAAACTACGCCAGTGCCTTTTCAATGCCAAGCGGTTTTACCGCTAAATCACCTTTAGACTCGTCTGACCACATCATTTCTGAGTTTGTTGAGCTTGTTAACTTATGAAAATGTGATTTAGCTTAAGAGGGCAGATTGCTGGTTGTTTCCTTGTTTGGATTAGCAGAGCTGTGGCATGTCTGCCCGAGCCGTGCTGTGGGAGGAAAGATGGCGGCTTTATGTGGTTTTTTTTTATACATCTGGGGCCGGGTCAGCTCAAGGCCGGGGGTATTAGTTTAGAAACGCAGGATTCGGGTCAGAGAGGGTGGCAGGGCGATGTTCTGAGAACACACAAAGTGTAAAGCCGGTCCTATGGGGTTGCAGGTTCCATTGCATCACCCCGTTTCCTCACTGTTGGTTTATTAGCAAAGCACATCACAGCAGGGCAGGGTGGGGTGGGGCAGGGAGGGGCAGGGAGGGGCAGGGCAGGGCAGGGCAGGGAGGGGCAGGGCGGGGCGGGGTGGGGCAGGGAGGGGCAGGGCGGGGCGGGGAGGGGCGGGGCGGGGAAGGGCAGGGAGGGACGGGCAGTGTGGGGTCGGCTGGTTTCCATTGCTGCTGAATGCTGAATTGATCCGTCGATCACACAGGTAACTCACCTCTCCTGGTTACCTGTGACTGAATGAGTGGTTCATTTTCAGGTGAAAATAAGAACCTGCCATTCTGCAACTCTTCCTGTTCCTGTCAATCACCAAACACAGCTGTCAATCACCAGATACAGCTGTCTGCCATCACAGATGCAGGCTGGTTTTTTGAATGTATAGGGGATTTAGACACACTTCTCAGGACTCAGGATACTGTTAACATATAAATCAGAGAATAACACAAGCCACTCTCTACATACACACACAAACATACAATACATATAGACACATACACACAAACACACACTTTCACACACACACACACACATACATCCCCCATATATTGATTTATTTGTTTTTGTTTC
Organism: Anguilla anguilla; assembly: GCF_013347855.1. Lineage (NCBI taxonomy): Eukaryota > Metazoa > Chordata > Actinopteri > Anguilliformes > Anguillidae > Anguilla > Anguilla anguilla. The sequence continues at coordinate 42,168,004 of NC_049212.1, forward strand.
CTGCGCGGTAATGAATCTTTGTTTACTTGGCCGCATGCCACAGAGACTGTAAAACACCCCCCCGTGCAGCCGCATGCCACAGAGACTTTAAAACACCCCCCCGTGCAGCCGCATGCCACAGAGACTTTAAAACACCCCCCCGTGCAGCCGCATGCCTGTAAAACTCCCCCCCGTGCAGCCGCATGCCTGTAAAACACCCCCCCCGTGCAGCCGCATGCCTGTAAAACTCCCCCCCGTGCAGCCGCATGCCTGTAAAACACCCCCCCGTGCAGCCGCATGCCACAGAGACTGTAAAACACCCCCCCGTGCAGCCGCATGCCTGTAAAACACCCCCCGTGCAGCCGCATGCCACAGAGACTGTAACACACCCCCCCGTGCAGCCGCATGCCACAGAGACTGTAAAACACCCCCCCGTGCAGCCGCATGCACAGAGACTGTAAAACACCCCCCCGTGCAGCCGCATGCCACAGAGACTGTAAAACACCCCCCCGTGCAGCCGCATGCCTGTAAAACACCCCCCCGTGCAGCCGCATGCCACAGAGACTGTAACACACCCCCCCGTGCAGCCGCGTGCCACAGCAGTCAAGCAATGCCTCAGAAAGCGATGGGTTACCTCAAACCAGGAAGAGACGGGGGCATTATTAACCAATTAGCACTAAATGAGAAGATCATTACTCGCCTCCCAAAATGAAAAGTAATAGTGCTTAATTACTGAATGCAGAAAATAAGCAGTGTAGCTTATAAATATTTATGCTCTTGTTTGTTTATCACACAGGTAATTCTTCAGTACCTTCAGTGCTGTGATACCCTTTATATTCCTTAATGATGACTTGGTAACTGCATCGGCTGTGGTAATGAGTAGACATGGAGTATGCTTTTGAGTGATTACTCGACTTTGGGCGATTACTGGATAACAAAATTAACATCATTATATTATTTACTGTTATTACTAGACATGGCTATTCATGAGAGGCGTGCAGTCCCCGTCTCCAGGTCCTGCATGCTGCATATCAGTTATCAGTGCCATCCCCGTCTCCAGGTCCTGCATGCTGAATGTCAGTTATCAGTGCAGTCCTCGTCTCCAGGTCCTGCATGCTGAATGTCAGTTATCAGTGCAGTCCCCATCTCCAGGTCCTGCATGCTCAATATCAGTTATCAGTGCAGTCCCCGTCTCCAGGTCCTGCATGCTCAATATCAGTTATCAGTGCAGTCCCCGTCTCCAGGTCCTGCATGCTGCATGTCAGTTATCAGTGCAGAATAAAATGGCCTTCAGGACTTCAGTCTGTTCACTGTACCGCACTGGTGGGACTGAGACGTTCAGGGTTATTGGTGTTTATCCAGGCGAAGACTGGAATCCAAACAAACATAATTATGAATGAGAGGAAGAGAGATCGAGAGAGAGACTCATCCAAACGTAATTATTAATGAGAGAGAGAGAGAGAAACGCATTCAAACATGGTTATGAATAAGTGAGAGACTCATTCAGACATGATTATGAATAACTGAGAGGCTCATTCAAACATAATTATGAATAAGTGAGAGACTCATTCAAACATAATTATAAATGAGAGAGAATGTGTGCTTCAAAAACGGGTCCATTTACATTTGAATAGTTTCTGCCATTGAGTAGAAATGTGCACCAGTGGGGATGGTCTGAAATTCTCTTAGGAGCCGTGTGTGTGGAACATTACCTTCACCTTCCTGTGATTACCTGTGCACATACCATTACTTCAGCTTCATTGCTTTAGACCTGACTGGAGCTCTTATGCAGAGCAAACTACCTGAGCTCACACAAGTCTTGTTCTGTGGTATTTCCACAAATTTTAGGTGTCAGCTGAAACGTTTTCAAAATTCTTCTTCTTTCACATTCCGGTTGGACAAGCGATTCGTCTGAAAATTCTCAGGAATCTGCAAGAGGGTTTTTCGAATTTTACCTGCATCTGATAAAATATTGTATACTGTATATGTTCAGTATATGTTTGGTCCTGACCTTCACTGTAAAATGTTAATTCAGCTCTAACAGAGTACATTAACATCCAGTAGGGACCATATGTACTCTGTAAGAGTTGGCTTATTTACTCTGGATTTACAATTAATGCAACCACATTCAGCCTCCACACGTTGTCCTTTTCAGTAAATGACATCTCTTTAAGATTCCCTATTGATATTTAAAGATATACACTTGATGAGGAGTTCATATTGTGTGTTTAAATCACGTCCGGTATAACTGAAGGAGCTGGAATCTCAGTGTTGTGTGTTTGTGTGTTTGTGCGTTTTCCACGCAGTGCAGTCACTGCGCTGAACGGTGACTCAGTGTTGTGTGTTTGTGTGTTTGTGCGTTTTCCACACAGTGCAGTTACTGCGCTGAACGGTGACTCACTCTGTGGCTTTTTCTGCTCCTCAGAGACGAAGGCGGAACTGGAGGAGCTGATGACCGATATTAAGAAGCTGGCTAATAAAGTGCGCTCCAAATTAAAGAGTGAGTTCAGTATCCGTTCCCTTTCCGTTCTGTTTCTGTTTCTGTTCTGCCAGCCTTACATCAACTCTGATCAACTCTGTCACGTCGCCTGTTGGTGACTCAGTCTGCACATGAGCAGACATTGGAAAGAGTCCTTGGCTTTAGGGTGTCCTTTCCTGCATATCATTTTGTAATAGTTTGGGCGTGGAACCCCGTCGGTTTGGGCGTGGAACCCTGTCAGTTTGGGCGTGGAACCCTGTCAGTTTGGGCGTGGAACCCTGTCAGTTTGGGCGTGGAACCCTGTCAGTTTGGGCATGGAACCCTGTCAGTTTGGGCATGGAACCCTGTCAGTTTGGGCATGGAACCCTGATGTTTTGGACATGTGTGGTACAGGGAGTAATAATTCCAGAGGGACCCTTGCAGATGTATGAGAACAGACTGATTTACACAAGAATGTGTACACGGCTTTGAACACGACTCACTGCCCTGCCTGATGCATGTCACGCAGCTCTTTTACACTCTCTGGACATCAGATGATTATGTTGTGAGACAGCTTGCACTGGCTGCAGTGCATCGTGGGAGTATGTTGTGTGTGCAGGACGTCTCAGCGAAGAGACAGCCGAGCTCCTTCTGCACCTCCACTCCCCCTTAAGTGCTGCTTCCAGGCCTTACAGCAAGCGCTCTCCCTCCCTCTCTCTCTTTCCCTCTATCTCTCCCTCTCTCTTTCCCTCTATCTCTCTCTCTTTCCCTCTATCTCTCTCCCTCTCTCTTTCCCCCTCTCTCTCCATCTATTTCTCCCTCTCTCTTTCCATCTATCTCTCTTTCCCTCTATCTCTCTCCCTCTCTCTTTCCATCTATCTCTCTCTCTTTCCCTCTGTCTCTCTCCCTCTATCTCTCCCTCTCTCTCTTTCCCTCTCTCTACTTCTCTCTTTCTCTCTCTTTCCCTCTATCTCTCCCTCTCTCTTTCCCTCTATCTCTACTTCTCTCTCTTTCTCTCTCTCCCTCCATCTCTCCCTCTATCTTTCTCTCCCTCTCTCTCTCTTTCCTTCTATTCTTAAATTGTATTTTTGTTGCAATGTATTAACCAGAATGCAGGAAAGTCCCTGAAACTCAGCACACACACACACACACGCGCGCACACGCGCACACACGCTCAAACGCACACACACACACGCGCACACGCGCACACACGCTCAAACGCACACACGCACACGCTCACACGCTCACACGCTCACACATACACACACGCACGCACACACACACATACTCTCACACACGCACACGCTCACACACACACACACACACACACATACTCTCTCACACACACACACACACACTCTGTCACACACACACATACACACTCTCTCTCACACACACACACACACACTCTGTCACACACACACATACACATACACTCTCACACACACTCACACACTCTCACACACACTCATACACACACTCACATATACTCTCACACAAACAAACTGTCACATACACACACACAGGCACACACACACACACGCACACACACATGCACACACTGCCTCACAGTGTTTTTCTCCCCTTGCAGGCATACAGCACAGCATTGAGCAAGAGGAGGGCCAGAACAGGTCATCAGCCGACCTGAGAATACGCAAGACACAGGTGAGGGGTGGGGGGGGGCTCTACCTGGGAGGCTAACATGTTACCCCTCCAGCACAGGGGGCCATCTACCAGTTCAGTGAGTGGTGAAAATCTGGAGTTTCCTGTTTGTTCATTTGATGTAAATTGTCAGAGGTGGCTCTCAGTAGCTAATTTTAATTATCATTATGAAAAAGCGAGAATGATGTTTGGATTCCTGCATTAGTGTAGTATTAATAATGACATGAAGAAACTGTTACAGAATAAACAGTTCACTCACTCTCTCTCTCTCGCTCTCTCTCGTTTGCTCGCTCGCTCTCTCACTCTTTGTCTCTGTCTCTCGCTCTCACAGCATTCCACTTTGTCTCGTAAATTTGTGGAAGTGATGTCAGAATACAACGCCACCCAATCAGACTACAGGGAGCGGTGTAAGGGGAGGATCCAGCGCCAGCTTGAGATCAGTGAGTACTGCCCCCTGCTATAGGTCAATGGGGTTTGTAGTTTCTGTTGTTTTATGAGGTTTCGTGGGTTTGTAGTCTGTGTTGTGTTTTGTCTGGGTCACTGGGATTTGTAGTTTATTTCACTATTAGTTCTCTTCATGAACGTGTTGATAAATCTCTAAACTTTGGATCGTACCTGACGCTTGGGGATGGAAGCAATTCAACACTGCAGCAACGATTTGGAAAGGTGTGTGGAGGTTCTGCTGGTGCGGTGTGTGGAGGTTCTGCTGGTGCAGTGTGTGGAGGTTCTACTGGTGCAGTGTGTGGAGGTTCTGCTGGTGCAGTGTGTGGAGGTTCTACTGGTGCAGTGTGTGGAGGTTCTGCTGGTGCAGTGTGTGGAGGTTCTGCTGGTGCAGTGTGTGGAGGTTCTGCTGGTGCAGTGTGTGGAGGTTCTACTGGTGCAGTGTGTGGAGGTTCTGCTGGTGCAGTGTGTGGAGGTTCTGCTGGTGCAGTGTGTGGAGGTTCTGCTGGTGCAGTGTGTGGAGGTTCTGCTGGTGCACTGTGTGGAGGTTCTGCTGGTGCAGTGTGTGGAGGCTCTACTGGTACAGTGTGTGGAGGTTCTGCTGGTGCAGTGTGTGGAGGTTCTGCTGGTGCAGTGTCTGTATATAACCATACGGCCATATGAAAGAATAATTTTTGTTTAGAAGGTTGGTTAAAATCAGGAAACTGAAGGATTGCTGCTGGTATCTAAAGGGTTAAATTATTTTAAATGATTATCTGACGCTGGTGTGGTTCTCTGGCAGGACTCCGCCCCTCAGTGTTTCACGCCTGGTCGCTCTGTCCTTCAGACAAGGTCGTAGTGAGGCTCTGACATCACTACAGGAGCTCACGCTGTTAACGGCTGATCGGGGGGGTGGGGGGGTGGGGGGGGGGGGGGGGTGGTAGCGACTAGAGGGCCACACGCTGTGAGGTGATATTAATATTAATATATTTAATAAAATGCTCAGACATCTGTTTGAATGCTGACACCTGCAGTGCAAATCTGGTTCTTTGATTCTGGGGGAATTCAAATTTAAAAATAAAATGTGCTTTAAATAATAAATAGGTACAAAAATGAGAATAAAGACTGCAGGATGTTTTGCTACTTCAGTCAGTGTCCACAGCACGGTGGTCCTGACAGGAAGTGGAGCTCCACTGACAGGAAGTGGAGTTTATTTGCCACCTATCTGCAGTCCCTCACTCCACTCAGTTCAGGCACCTCTCTCAGACGGTCAGGCCAAACAGGGCTGTGCATCACACCTCTCCCAGGGCGTGGGGAGCCATGGAAACGCATTCAGGGGTGAGATGGAGCCATGGAAACACATTCAGGGGTCAGGTGGAGCCATGGAAACGCATTCAGGGGTGAGGTGGAGCCATGGAAACGCATTCAGGGCTGAGGTGGAGCCATGGAAACGCGTTCAGGGGTGAGGTGGAGCCATGGAAATGCATTCAGGGGTGAGGTGGAGCCATGGAAACGCATTCAGGGGTGAGGTGTGAGGTGTGTGTCTGTGGCCTCCTGGTAGAGACCAGAGGAGGGCAGTGTTGTGATGTCAGGTGATGCCGGGGCAGGGGACACCTGCGCTACCTCTCTCTGCTGGACCCTCTGTGCTCTCCTCATGTCACAGTGATGCTTCTCCAGGGCTGCAGAGATGCCGTCAAACTGCCGCCTTTATTAAAATGCATATATAATATTTTCCTTAATTGTATGGGCACCTGGAGCAAGCTATCACAGAGGAATCCTGGTTATTAGTTAGACAGTGAATAGGACTGCGTTAAATCACACACGGCCAATTCAACAAATCAGTTTAATTTAATGAAGCCACAAACTTAACTGCGCATTCTTGCTGTGAATCTGGCTTGGCCCAGGACTGATAAGTGAAACGTTGTACTGAGCGATCACAGTGTTGCGTCTCCCGGCGCTTGGTTCAGGGCGGACCACACCTTGTAATTATTTTTGAGAAAACGATGGCGTCGTTACGAAACGAGCGGCGGTTCCTCCCGAAGCTCGTTCCGATGCCTGTCAAAACAAGCGCGCAGATAAGGGGAAGCGCGATGTGCGCTGTCTGGGGCGGCGCGCTGACTCTTTATTAAAAAGTTTCTGAGCGTGGAGCCGAGATTAGACGCTGCCGCCCTGCCGACCTCCTCCAGAGGAATTAACCTCGCCCAAGAGCGGCGCTGAAAGAGCGGCGCTGGACTGGGGGGCTCCGTGGATCGCTGACTTTTTATGAGCTGCTGTTCTGCTACGTATTGATTTTATTTTTTATTCTTTTATTTTTTTTTGAAACGCTGAAAATAATGGGAATTCGCTATGTGGGGTGCGCGCACGCACGCATGAATGCAACTGAATACATTTCCATAGATTATGTGTACATCTCTGGTGTAGGCGCACGCTCCGTCTGATCTCCTGCATAATTCATGGTGACGGAGGACGCGAGCAATAAGGCTTTAGCTGCCTTTGATGAAGATGACCCCCCCATCTCATAGGCACGTGCGTTCACATACATTTGCATGTCTAACGAGCGATGGGGGGTGGGGTGGGGTGGGGTGGGGGTGTTTGTCAGACCGCTTAGCCCCGCGCGCGATACATACCGGTCCTTTTCACCAGTGTACGTTTGTGCTCTGACTCCTGAGTCGCCCCCAGGTTGTCATTAAATCAGTTATGAATTAGGCACTTTTAAAAAAAAAAAAAAAAAAAAAAAAAAAAAAAAAATTTATAAAAAAAAAAATTGGTCCGGTCATAGGTCACTGTTCATGTTGGGACCCAAAGGAGAGAGCAAAAATCAATATATTCATTAATATGTTATAATTAATAATAAATAATATATAAATAATAATATATATTGCATATTTTTGCTATATAATTGAATAATGCTCTAATTGCTACGTACTGCTTGGGCTCACCTGAACTACTGTAAATAGCATTATACGAGTGTGTGTAGCCTGTGTGTAACTCAGTGGACAAACAGAACATCTGTTACAAAGTCAGCACAGCTGTTTGCCACTTCTTTAAAAAAAAAAAAATTTAACATTTTTTAAAGGTCTGTGTTGAAAATGTTAGACCTCTTCGTTCCTGTGGAGAGAGGAGAGATTTGTCCTTTTCCGTCTCCTGAAGAACGGCGCTTTGAAACGAGGGATAATGAGGGGAAATGAGAATGGACCAATCAGTTTCCCTGGACAAGCCTCTCCATGGCAACGGGCCAGAGCTCCTGCTTCAGAAGAGCAGTGTGTGTGTGAGAGTGTGTGTGTGTGTAGGGTGTGTGTGTGTGTGTGAGTGTGTTTAGGGTGTGTGTGAGTGTGTGCGTACATCTGCGTGTGTGATGTGTGTGTTTGTGTGTGTGTGTGTGCATGTAGGGTGTGTGTGAGAGAGTGTGTGAGTCCCCTTACAGGGATGAAAACTGTGGTTCTGTGCACACCTGAACCTGGAGCAAATAATGTTAAGTAATAATGTGAAATACTTCACCCCTTCTGACAATGATGACGTCCACATGAAATGAGCATCACAAAAAGAGTCAAGTGGAACACATTGCAGACCCGACCACTAAGGAGCAAGAGATAACTGTATACCACATATTCTATAAACTAACCACATGTTCCTTAAGTTCCACTTTTTTTCTGTTTGTTTTTTTAACAGCAGAGGGTTTCAGTCAGAAGGAGTTCCGGTTGCTGTATCGCAGTGCGAAACGCAGTTGCTCACGAAAATGTTAATGTATATAATGGGCCTGTGTGCGTTCTGCACGTGATAATTCTTCCGCGTTCAGTTGTTGTCAAGTTAATTCCCTGCTCGCGTGGTCTATTTAAAAGTCCGATCTTTTTCTGAAAGCTCTGTATCGAAAGAGAGGCGGGAGCGCGCTCAGCCCACGCGGACCTCCGGCTGCCGGGGGGTTTAAGAGCTTTGTGGGAACTGCGAGACATTAAAGCTGCGTACTGAACTAAGCTGGGACGTTGTCTCCTAACAACGCGCTACAAGTGTGAGTGAGCGTGTTCTCAGAAGTGCGTGTGGGCATCGCGTCACGACCGCGGTCAAATGCAAACGAGCGCGTGACATGAGGCGATGTCTTCTCCACATTTTTAAGAGTGTTAGGGCAATAGAAAGTGTGTGGCTCGTGAGCAGCGCTGAACCCGGAAAGGTTGTAATTATCTCTGAAACATTGCGTAGGGCGAGGGGATAATAGGACGAGTCGAGTCGCTGCAGAGGAGGAATCTGCCACGATTCCGCAACAGAGTTCAAACGCGGTTTAATGATGGATAAAATCAAGCGAGGGTTTAAACGGTCAGATGAAATGAAACAAACGAGTTAAAATTGGGTTTATGTGTGTCATATGCGTGTCGGAGAAGCCACCGTCGAAGAAGGGGACGGCAAATTAACTCGAGGTCGTATTCATCAAATTAGATGGGAGGGTTCAACAGGCACTTGACTCTGTCAGGGGAGGACTGCGAAGTGAAATACCTCAGATAAGTTTTCAAAGATTAGCATCGTCAGTCTTCCAATCTTCCGAAATCTTTCAGAAGTTTTTATACAAAGCAGTTCATACGATGCAAACAAGTCAGCCTTTGAAGAAAATTCAAATGGCTTCTACGCGTGAAGGAAATATTTGATTTGTGCTCGTCTCCGTATCTCATATCAGATCTCGCCGCAGAAGTCATTTGAAATTTCATTTTCAGTCCTCATTCAACCGTTGGAAGTAATTCACTGTTAGTGTTGTTATGCAGCGTGCGATAATCTAAGCGATGATTTATAATCCTCTTTTGTCCTGTGTTTATTTCATTTGAATGTGGCTGTTTAAAAAAGAAAACACCTTCAACACGTCGATCCAAACCTTATTGAATATACTTATTAAATGCAATAGAGCTGCACTTTTATGATCTTCCGTTGTGCATGTTGGGCCTGTAACTCATCATTGGCAGATGTTCATATATATACAAATGGAGGTTTGGCCGTTTGAAACATTTAATTTAATTTGTGGAAAAGATATCGGGCATCATTTTAAATGACCTTGACAGATTGTTTTTCATGACCAATAAATCACAGTCTGGCAGCCAGGCCGCTACAGGGAAACCTGGATTCATCAGAGCTGGGTTGAAGGTCAAAGGTCCAAGGTCAAATATTTATTTCACCCCTTTTGGCTGTGTACCACTTTCAACTGTCAGCCTCTGATGAATTTGGGGGTGGGGTGGGGGGGGGGGGTGGGTTATTATATTTTTTGTTTTTTAAACTGCTTAATTTAAATTTAAATCACAAGACGCCGTGTACTTGCACAACCCTGGGGTGGATATTTTTCAATTCAGATTAATTATGTTTGCGTCACACAGTCACCTTATACTGACAGAAATGAAATAGGTTATGCACAAATGCACTACCTGCTGGGGGGGAGAAGGACAGGGGTGGGGGTGTTATGGGGGGGGGCGGCGGTGATGGAGGGGACTGGGGGGGGGGGGTGTGGGGAAGATGGATGGAGAATGGTTTGGGTTTAATTAGTGTCATGTCAGCGAAGTGATAATGGGCTTGGCCTGTGCCAGCACACAGCCTCCATAACACGCCGCACTACCCCCAACAAACAGAACTTTCCAGAAAAACAAGGAATCTGTTTATCCCCCTCCCCCATTTACTAATGCAACATTACTGTTAACTCACATTGGGCTTTGAAACCCATTTCTTTAGCCCTTGGGCTATGAAACAGTAAAAACAAAAAAAAGGATGGTTCTGACGAGATGCTGATGAGAAGCACTTGTTGCGATCGTTCGTCCGTACATCTGTTTGTTAGTCTGTCTGTACATCTGTCTGTTAGTCTGTGTGTCAGTTATTAAAACCACAGGGAATTTTTGTCACTGACAGCAGAGTGTATTACGTGTATTAAGGTGCGGTGCTCATTACAGTGTTTTTGCATTGAGTGAGCAGCTGAGCACAGCGCTGGTATGGGCTTTGTGTTACTCCAACGTACTCTGTGCTCTCTGCGCTGGTGCTGTCTCCTGCTGGTGGGAGGGGGACATGCACATGCATACCTTATCTAATAGATCTGACTATTGCATTTGCTGGGTTGCTTGGTCTGTGATCAGTTACTGAAATACTGTGTGTGTGTGCGTGCGTGTGTTTGTATGTGCGTGTGTGCGTGCATTTGTGTGTGTGCGTGTGTACGTACGTGTGTGTGTCCTTTCAGCTGGCAGGAACACCACCAATGAGGAGTTGGAGAGCATGCTGGAAAGTGACAACCCTGCTATCTTTACCTCTGGGGTGAGTTTCTCTCTCGCCGTCTCTCTCTCTCTCTCTCTCTCTTTCTCTCTTTCTCTCTCTCTCTCTCTCCATCTCTCTCTCTCTCTCTCATTGTATCCTATGTAAAGGACATGGGGGTCCTGATATTTGTTGTCTAAAGTTGGTAGATAGGGCCAGTTGATGTAAACTTGTTCTAGCTTTTATTTCTGATAATGTCATTAGCAATACTGTAGCTGGTGTTTAGCCTTGTAGTCTAACTAGACTAGTTGCACACAGTGCTGTCGTTGTGCCAGAATGGGAATGAATGTGACAGGGGAACATGGGGTCCAGTTCAGTGTTTTCTTTCAACTAAAAAAAAATAATACATACAGTGTTGCAGCACTGCTAAGTCACAAGCCATGGGCATAAGCATAAACTGCTGCGGTCTTGAATGCACATCAGCCCACTCGGCCAATGAAATTACAGCTGACAAGCCCCCCCCCCCCCCCCTTCCTTTTGTCACTGCACAGATCATCATGGACTCCAACATCAGTGAGCAGGCCATGAACGAGATCGAGACGCGGCACACCGAGATCATCAAGCTGGAGAACAGCATCCGCGAGCTGCACGACATGTTCATGGACATGGCCATGCTGGTGGAGAGCCAGGTGAGCCCCGCCCCCCGACCCCGCCCCCTGACCCGAGCCCCCCGCCTCCCACCCCCCCGACCCGAGCCCCCCGCCCCCCACCTCTGCCCCCCCGACCCGAGAGAGAGCCCCCGCCCCCCGCCCCCGCCCCCCCGACCCGAGAGAGAGTCAGAGACAGATAGAATCAAAGTCAGATAGAATCAGAGACAGAGAGTCAGAGTCAGATAGAATCAGAGACAGAGAGTCAGAGACAGAGAATCAGAGACAGAGAGTCAGAGACAGTCAGAGACAGATAGAATCAGAAACGGAGTCAGAGACATATAGAATCAGAGACAGAGAGTCAGAGACAGATAGAATCAGAGACAGAGTCAGAGACAGAGAGTCAGAGACAGATAGAATCAGAGACAGAGTCAGAGACAGAGAGTCAGAGACAGATAGAATCAGAGACAGAGTCAGAGACAGAGAGTCAGAGGCATATAGAGTCAGAGACAGATAGAATCAGAGTCAGAGACAGATAGAATCAGAGACAGAGAGTCAGAGACAGATAGAGTCAGAGACAGATAGAGTCAGAGACAGAGAGTCAGAGACAGAGAGTCAGAGACAGATAGAATCAGAGACAGAGTCAGAGACAGAGAGTCAGAGACAGATAGAATCAGAGACAGAGTCAGAGACAGAGAGTCAGAGGCATATAGAGTCAGAGACAGATAGAATCAGAAACGGAGTCAGAGACATATAGAATCAGAGACAGAGAGTCAGAGACAGATAGAATCAGAGACAGAGTCAGAGACAGAGAGTCAGAGACAGATAGAATCAGAGACAGAGTCAGAGACAGAGAGTCAGAGACAGATAGAATCAGAGACAGAGTCAGAGACAGAGAGTCAGAGGCATATAGAGTCAGAGACAGATAGAATCAGAGTCAGAGACAGATAGAATCAGAGACAGAGAGTCAGAGACAGATAGAATCAGAGACAGAGAGTCAGAGACAGATAGAATCAGAGACAGAGTCAGAGACAGAGAGTCAGAGACAGAGAGTCAGAGACAGAGAGTCAGAGACAGATAGAATCAGAGACAGAGTCAGAGACAGAGAGTCAGAGACAGAGAGTCAGAGACAGATAGAATCAGAGACAGAGTCAGAGACAGAGAGTCAGAGGCATATAGAGTCAGAGACAGATAGAATCAGAGACAGAGTCAGAGACAGATAGAATCAGAGACAGAGTCAGAGACATATAGAATCAGAGACAGAGAGTCAGAGACAGATAGAATCAGAGACAGAGTCAGAGACAGAGAGTCAGAGACATATAGAGTCAGAGACAGAGAGTCAGAGACAGAGAGTCAGAGACAGATAGAATCAGAGACAGAGTCAGAGGCATATAGAGTCAGAGACAGATAGAATCAGAGACAGAGTCAGAGACAGATAGAATCAGAGACAGATAGAATCAGAGTCAGATAGAGTCAGAGACAGAGAGTCAGAGGCATATAGAGTCAGAGACAGATAGAATCAGAGTCAGATAGAGTCAGAGACAGAGAGTCAGAGGCATATAGAGTCAGAGACAGATAGAATCAGAGGCAGAGAGCCAGAGACCGAATGAGTCTGTTTGTGCTGGAGACCAGGGGTCTAGGGATGTTTGTTGTATTAATTTACTCTGTGGGCTGTGTTTGGATCGATGCTCTTCTTGCCATGAATATTGCATGTAAATTGCTCAAATGCCTTCATTTGGAAAACTGCTTTCAATGTAAAAGTCAATGAACATGCATGTGCTTGATTCGGCGATCGATGGACTAACATACTTTTATTGAGTTTGTTTGCACTGTACTTGCGCTGTGCTTGTTTGCTCTTTCTTTCTGTCTTGCTCTTTCCCTCTTTTTCTTTCCCTTCTCTCTCTCCTCTCTTCCTTTTCCCTTGTTCCTCTTCTCCTTCGCCTGTTTTTGCCCTCACTCTAACAGGCTCTTAGCACAGCACAGTGCAGCCAGTCTAGGATCCACACTAACAGGCCAAGGTAATTCACTCACATTTCCCCCTGTGTGTGCACGCCTCTCGTACGTCTGGGTATATTTACACAAATATAATTCCTAGAGAAATACTTATCTGACCACAAGGTGACCACAGATTACAAATACTGTACTTATTAAACCTTGAACACTATCCTGACCTCTTTGTATTAACGTTGTACATGACTTTCAACAGTGATAACAAATGCACACATATGTGATTAGTAATGTCTGAAAGAACTCCGCCCTCAGACCAGAAGGGAGTCTGAGTGAGTAGCGCCCCCTATCTGTGAGGATGACCATCAGCATAGTGGGAGGATGAGAGCATCCTAATGGACTGTTGTGGTTCAGGCCTGGGGTGTGTCTGTATTTAAAATGCTTTTGGTGCCAGAACGTGTCAGTGGTCTGCGTGTGATTGACAGGATGTCTAAAGAGTTATTAAAGTGTTTGGCCGAGGTGTGTGTGGATTCCCATAGCAACACTAGCTGCTATATGAGGGGTCAGATAAGTGGGTCTGTGGTTGAATTCTCTGTTTCATGTGGCTCGATACCTTAGTTCTGGGGGTTGTAGTTCTGAGTCTGTATCAAATCTGTAGATTTTTGCCAGGACCACAGATTTATTCTGACCATTTTACTAGTGGCTGCACTGCCAGAGCGTCCTCCAGATGAGCCCACCTGTCCAACCTGCCCCTTCGTTTCCCCTCCGCACCTGCAGGGGGACCTGGTGAACAACATCGAGAAGAACGTGCGCAGCGCTGAGGAGTATGTGGAGAAGGCCAAAGAGGAGACTAAGGCTGCCATTAGCGTACGGAGGGTTAGCCGCCGGGTAAGTCACCGAGCAGACAGTCTGTGAGCACACTCAAATGTCCCCTGTCTCTCCCTCTCTCCCTCCCTCCTTCCTTCCCTCCCTCTCTCCCTCCCTCTCTCTCCGTTCTCTCTCTCCCTCCCTCCCTCTCACTGTTCCCTCTCTCTCCCTCCCTCCCTCTCTCTCTCTCTCCCTCCCTCTCTCCCTCTCTCCCTCCCTCCCTCTCTCTGTGGATGGGTGGCAGGGGGAGATGATCGATCGTATTGAGTACAATGTGGAGCACTCCGTGGATTACGTGGAGCGGGCGGTGTCCGACACTAAGAAGGCGGTAAAGTACCAGAGCAAAGCGCGGAGGGTGAGTGGGGTCAGGTGGGCGTGGCCGTTCTGCATGGTCCGTGTGCCTCTGCGTGTCCCTGTGCTCGTGGCCTGATGCGGAATGGCATGCTCTTTCCTGCTTTACCCGCCAAACCCCCCCTCCCCTCCCTCCAAGACGGTCTGAGGACGCTGAGTTTCTCTCAGGCCAGAGCGCAAGTTTAGCTGTCCCTCCTTAGTGACCTCTGGCACCGTTACAGAACATTGAGAAAATGCCACAGTTCTGCCTCGCTGCCAGGATTCTGGAACATCGGGCGCTGCCAGGATTCTGGAACGTCGGGCGCTGCTAGAATTCCGGAATGTCGGGCGCTGTCAGGATTCTGGAACGTCGGGCGCTGCTAGAATTCCGGAACATCAGGCACTGCCAGGATTCTGGAACGTCGGGCGCTGCCAGGATTCTGGAACGCCGGGCGCTGCTAGGATTCTGGAACGTCGGGCGCTGCCAGGATTCCGGAACATCAGCCACTGTCAGGATTCTGGAGCATTGGGCAGCAGATGTGATTCTGGACGTCAGATGAAGAGAGGATTCTGCTGCAACCGGAAGTCAACTGGCCACTTTCTTATGCCGCTTTATTAAATAACTTTTAACCTTTAAAAATTATTTTTATTTTTATTTTTTAAAAGCTATCTTGCATTACAGGATTATTTTTACCCCCTCAGACTTGTGTGTGGCCTCCGGGTCGCATTGGCTGCCCGTCCATCTGTAACCAGGCCCTGTTCTCAGAGACCCGGAAGGTTCCATTACCCATCTCCCTCATGCTGGAAAAGGCACAAGATTCGCAGATGACCTCATCTGTCTTCTGGGCCACATGAATTATTGAAGAGAGCAACCCCCATGCCATGCCCCCACCCCCTCACTCACCCACTCACCCACCATCACCCAGACATCACCCAGCCAGCGTAGACTAGGCAATGCTGCCACCTTCTGGTTGGCATATGAATTACTGCGCAGAACAATGAGCTCAGGCAATGACGGGTTTTACCCACCTACAGCAATTAATGAGAAATCGCTGATTGTCAAAAATAGAATGTTAATATACAGGAACAGTTCTTGCCAGGAATGACACGTTCTTCAGATAATGGAATAGTTTCCAGATTCACAGCATCTTTTCAGCAGTGCACCGTTTGCTAGACAGAATTACATAATACAAAGATAGATTAAGGATGGATCTGTGAAAAGGTGATCAGAATGAATTCCACCACCTGAAAAGCACAATGGCTTCTCCTAAATGCACTGTGTTGAGTCGTCTGTCTGGGTAAGATTTCTCTGAGCCAAATGGAGCGCTCTAACAGGCCAAAGCCCAGTACCTGCTCCAGACATACCTGACCCCTTAGAGTTTTAGGGTGAGTTCGGTTTAATTTGGTCATCTTGGGAAATTAATTTCAATTCTAGTTTTAACTAATGTTAGATAGAATAGATAGAACTGTGTGGCCATGTCTCAGCGGCAGTGCTTTCTCAGATTCAGCTCTGCAGTGGGGCTGCCGGTCACTGTCTCTGTCTGCTGGATTTCCACCCCGCAGAAGATGATCTGCGTTGGGATCTGCCTGGCTGTGGCGTTAGCCATTCTCATCATTGCCCTCGCTGCCGGACTCAGCTAGCCGGCCACGGGCCAGCCTGCAAGACCACAGAAATGTGGAAAAGGCAAATCGATCCGACGGGTGGATCCTGCCTGGGTCCCTTTGCCCCTCCCCCCTGCCCTTGATTGGTCTTCGGAGGCAATGACATCATGACATGTGTCCACCCATCCTGCTCTCGCTCAGTCAACGCAACGCTGCTGCTAAAGAGGTTTAACCCAAAACCCCACGGAATGTGGGAGGAGCTTTGGAACTGGACGGAATGTGGGAGGAGCTTTGGTGATGAGGTCACCACACAGAAGGGCTGAAGAGACTCTCTCAGTCTCAATGTACTGCACGTGTGTCTTTGGGAAGAGACTCGAGATGTCTGTACCATGCTTATAGACATGGCTGCTGTTCTCAAGGCCTCCAGATGGTGATTGCACATTGAAATGCCGCATGTTGAGATATCTATCCCACATTGTAATCTGTGGTCTACAGTGATTATGGATATAGGAGGTCAGTGTTAATGGCATGCAGAAGAAATCCTTACCCAGTGTGCACTACTGCAGGAAGATGTCCTGACTAAGTGCAAAGGATTGCAGGAGGAATTCTGCCCAAGTGTACATTTTTGCAGGAGGAATTCTGTGAGGATTTTGGAAGAATTGTGCTCGTTTTCAGTCCGCGTTTGTGCAGAGAAGCATGTGATTTTCCTCTGCGTGTGCGTGTGTGTGTGTGTGTGTGTGTGTGTGTGTGTGTGTGCATGCTTTTGTGTCCTCTACTGTGGAGCAGTTGTTGGCCTTGCTGCTGTTTGCTGAGATTGCAAGTTAACAAATTGCACATGACTGTCCCATTGTGCATGCTTAAGTACACACACCAAAATGTGTAAAGAACCACACCTAATACACATTCGCATCCTTTCAAATAATCAGTCCATCAAATACCAGCTGATAAAACAATGGGTCTTAGGCTGGTTTTTTTTCTCACACTCAGAATATGAATTTCAGTATGAGTATAAAAGTCCATTAATATTTGTTAATAATGTGTTAAAATGTGCCTTTTCTCTCTGCTTCTCATGCTGCCTGGATATTTTTGTTAATTTTTATTTTTCTGTTTATTTAATTGGATCTTTTATATTTCTGTTATACAGAAGAAAATTATGATTATTCTATGCTGTGTGGTGTTGGGAATTGTTATTGCATCTAGTGTTGGTGGAACTTTTGCTTGAGCGCACACACAAACATACTGTACAAACATGTACACATGAACATACATGTACATTCACGCACACGTATGCACCCATGCGTGCGCACACACTTTTTACACACACACACACACATACATACATGCAGATACACATACACACATACAGACTCTCACACAATCACATACTCTCTCTCTCACGCACACACACACACGCACACGCACACGCACACACACACTCACACACACACTCACACACACAATCACATACTCTCTCTCTCACGCACACACACACACGCACACACACACTCACACATACACACACTACTCACACACACACTCACACACACAATCACATACTCTCTCTCTCTCTCTCTCTCCCACACACACACACACACAATTGCGCATATGCAGCATAATGTACTTAAGCACAAAGTGTGTTACGCAGAATGAGGTCTGTTACAGAGAGGAAGTGAGGAGTCTGTGTTACGCATGAGATCCTGTTCTGTAAACGTGTGATTCCACAAGTGTGTTTGCCTGAGTGTTGAACGTTGTAATATGACAGCTTTGAAAATGTTTTCAGAGTTTTATTTTTATGGGGGTTGGGTGTTCTAAAAAAAATGTATGCTTTACAGTTGCATTTCAACTTAACTCTTGCAAAATAAATATTCTCTCTTTCAGACCTTTCAAAAGCAGGTTT
Source organism: Anguilla anguilla (assembly GCF_013347855.1). Lineage (NCBI taxonomy): Eukaryota > Metazoa > Chordata > Actinopteri > Anguilliformes > Anguillidae > Anguilla > Anguilla anguilla. The sequence continues at coordinate 42,186,017 of NC_049212.1, forward strand.
TATCATTAATGTATGCTGCTACTCCTTAAATTATTTTAATCAGCAAAGATTCAGAAAGGATATGTATTAAACTTTAAACTAACCACTCCCAAGTAAGAGTATATTTGGCCTGGACTTTGAGAGCTCTTTGGGGGGATTTGTGCAGTAGATCATTTGGGGGGGTTGAAGGCAGCCCATGGATGGTGAAACATCTCCCCGTGCGGGGCTCGGGCACCCCGTCCTCCACACCCCGACACGCAGGGCACCCCCAAACTCTGTGGGACGGCACTGCAGGCCAACGCCTAGAGCAGAACAGAAAGCTCTGGTTGCGTGAGCTCTTGCTCGTGAGATAGATTTAACCACTTCCTGTTGCCTGTAACACTGTGTGGGCAGGTCACAGTTTCCCAGCCAGTATTACTGCTTAAATCTCACACTCCCGCAGCTGGTCATGTGACCCAGTCAGGTGACTTGCCGTGCATTTCTCCCCGCCTCATTCATTCATGTGTACTTCTGCGTACGGTACGGACCCTCATTCATTCATTCATGTGTACTTCTGCGTAGGGTACGGACCTTAAAATGCCTGCAAGACGCCCCTTGTGTCTGTGTCTGTATGAATGGCCCCTGGTGTTCAGTACAGTTTATTAAGCTTGCCTCACACTCTGCAAGAGGAACGTTATTAAAATATGCCATAATGATGGATCCTGTAAAGGTAGTGACACTTTTCTGCAGTGATGTGACACTTCTGTTCTGTTTGAGAAGCTGGGTGAGACAACACAAACGGGATAGTTTTATTCAGGTGTGTGTGTGTAGATGTGGATGTGTGTGTATGTTTGTGTGCGTGTGCGTGTGAGTGTGTGTGTGTATGTTTGTGTGCGTGTGTGTGCTCAACAATTCCAGCCAATGATGTGTCTAAACGGTTGCTTATTTCAGCCAGTGACTTTAATACATCCCATAAGTTTATATAAAATAAATGCACACAACAGCCATGTCGCTACACATGAGGGGACCTGCTTCCTGTCGCTTATCTATAATTTAAAGGTCAAGGGTGCCTAAAAAACATACTAGAGAAGATTAAAGTAAACACATACCTGATATTCCATAGACTGGGATATCTTATTACACGGGACCAACCATCTTTCTTTTATTCACGCAAAGTCCTCACAAAATAAATTTTAGATCCAGAGGATGGGAGCTTTATCCCCTCCCCTAAAAATGAGCTTCCCACACAAGTGAATAACTGTCCCATCGTGTCCCTGGGACCAGCCTCTCTTCAGACCAATTCAACACAAAACATTTTAAACCAGAAATGCATGTCTAGAGCCCCCTTTTCTTTAACTCCAGGCCTGAGGTCATCGTGTCCTGTCGCCGGTGCCACTGATTGGCCGGCCGTTTTTATCTGATGTGTCACACAAGCCAAAGCTGATTGGCTGATTTAAACCAGGGGTCTGGTGGGTATATTATTCAGAAGAGGTAAGTTGTCCATCACCAAGTTGTGAGCTCATATATAGTGTGTGTACTGTAGGCCAAAAGAAAACTCAAGACACTGTCTGAAATTAAACATGCATATGTTTTATGTATTTAATTTAAACATGATAAAGGAAGTGCCAGACTGTTACATTCATCATTTTAAACATGCATTGAAACACAGCAGTCTTGGACCTAGGAATTCCTTTTTTATTGTCGTTAAGACATTTCATTTTTTTATATATTGAGTATTAACATTAACAGAAATACACTTGTGTAATTTTAAATGTAAAAAAAGAATTAAAAATGTTTAAAAAATTGTATGATAAAATTTTTTTTAAATGTTAAAATTTTGAGAAAAATGTTTTTTTTTTCATACCTGGACCTTTGTTCATTCTGAAGCTTGGGAAAATTACTGCCACTCAAACTTACATTTAAACTATGGCCGGATTGTCCAGGCATGGATTAAGTCTAGTCCCAGACAAAAAACAAAAATTCAATGAAGAGCTCCATTGGAAAAAAAGGTTTTAGTCTAGGATTAGGCTTAATCCATGCCCCTATATAATGTGCAAGTTATCTGCACAGATTCTAGTCTCACCAGATATTCAGCTCCATGCTCTTAATATTGAAAGTTCGGCCTCCCCACCACTGAAGCTGAAGCATCTCAGTTTCACGCGTCTGAATGTTTCTGGAGGACCGGGTGGAGTGGTTTACAGAGGCAGGGAGTGTTCTGTTCTGCACTCAAACACAGGAATCTCCAGCAGTTAGGAAGCAGAGGACAGAAGGAATGCCGGAGCTGCATATCTGGTGAGTTTATAGACTCTGTGGTGTCTCCCTGTGGTCGCCAGGGTAACCCTTATTAGAGACAGTCATGTCGCTGAGGTTCCTGCAGGTATGTAATGCACTGTTTGTGAGGTCAGCTCCAGTATCGCACAATTACTACACAAACTCTTTAATGAACTGCTAACGTAACTGCCGGCAGTTCAATCGAGTGGACCGATGAGGAGCGATCGCTCACTGAGCCGAGTCCTGGCGCACTGGCTGTTGCTCCAGCCGCAATCTATGCACTTGTCTTCTGTGGATAAAGGGTCTGCCAAATGCCAGTAGTGGAATGTGAAAGATAAGGAAGAAGTTGTTGCACAGCGTTCCTCTCTGTTTGGATAGTTACCCGGGGAAATCTTCAAATCGGTTCATAACCTATCGGAAAAACAAGCATGGGTGCCTCACATTAAGCCGCAAAAATGTGTACTCTGTTACCTTATTTCCTGTTTAGCAGATCTTTTCAATGCATGCCATTTTATAGTAATAATAATAATAATAATATAATAATAATAATAATAATAATAATAATAATAATAATAATAATAAATACCATTCAGATGTTCTTTAGGATTTGAAACATTACTGAAGGGCATCTTTAGATCTTTTGTTCAGTAATCTGAATTGTGTTCATAGTTATGTTGTCGATAATTATGAAGTGGGATGTGTTTCCTGAGCTACCGGACGCAACAGAGGGATCACCTGTTCCCCATACTCACCCGGCTGCTAGTCCAGGTTCAGGAGCTCGTACAGGTTGGGGTCTCGTTCCCGCAGCCGAGAAATTAGTTTCTCACTGGTCATTGGCCCTTTCTTTCGCACAGTATCAATGAGATAGCGTGCCTTATCAGCTGTGCTTCTGTTCTCCTCGATCACGGCCTCCTTTTCTCCATCGTTTATAACCCCGTCCTCCAGAAGGTCATCCAGCAACTGCACGATGACATCCTTCGATACTCGAACCACAAACTCCCTCCTCGCATTGAACAGCTGTGTATCTGTTAAAGCGCAAATTATCCGACAAACGTGTTGCGTTTAATTTACTAAATAAACATTCGAAATGTTATTTTCAGTACGGGTTGTTCATCGTTCACAGGTTCGACAATAACATTAAGCGTATAGTATTTCTACGATTGGCATGACGGGGTTTCTTGGTTTTTATATTCATCCCTCTGGAAAATGTCCATTGTGAAGCCCTATGACATATTTATAAACTGACCTCATTATGTTATAATGCAAAGAAAGGCCCTGTTTTATAGGTTTTTTGGAACATGAACGTTTTAAATGAAGAACACTAAACTAACCAAAACTGAAAGTAAAAGTGCTTACCAACGGTGAAAAACAATGCACTCTAACTAAAACCCGGTATAAAAAACGAATAGGTAAGTCCCGAATCTTATTTCTAATCCGAAACGTAACAACAGCATAAGAAGCATATCGACCGACGTTTAAGGTATTCTTACCTGCCATTCCCTACAGTCGATAATTCAGAAGATGTGAACGGTCGATGTATTTTCCAAATTCGCAGCTCAAACAATAACCAGGAAGAGCGACCAGTTCACTCAACTTTTATTGCGGTGCTTCCCGCGCATTTAACATGATCGCTAGTACGTTGAAGGAAGCTCACGTGTTCGAGCTGTGATTGGCTCTGACGTCCAGAGTCTGTGCTCGTTGCATAAAATAGGAAACGTCTCGTAGATGGTTGAGATAGGAACCATGCTGAAAAGACCATGTCCAGCTAAGGGCTTATGAATCGCAAAACCAGCGGAATACTTAGGAATCGCATCGCAGTTGTGCCAAAACCACGCTGTCCAGCTTGTGGGTCTGTTTGCTTTTTCAGAGCACACTGGCCTCTTCCATTCAGAGCACCTGATACAAAATAAATATTTATAATCGGTTATAATATAATATGTGTGAAAATATCCATTGTCTCCTTCCCAGTTGAGATAATGCCCGGTTTATCTTGCCAGGTACACGACCATGTCAGCATCTTCAACTCTCAGGTGCCCATGTGCCTACAATCAGTGGTGGACTCAGGCTGTTTGAAGGGCAGGGGCGATAAAATAAAAAGGGGCACCTACTGCACGACATGGGGCCCCACCAGTGCGCAAAAAGCTATGATGCATCGTGGTTTCTCACTTGGAAGGGCATCTAAGAGGGCACTTCATGAGTTTTTTTCATCAGAAAGGCACCTGTAGGGAACCTCAAGTTTATCCCATTGTAAGGGCACCTATATGGCACCACATCACATTTTCTCCACTGGAGGGGCATCCATTAGGAAACTTCCCCACATTCTCACGCATGTAGGGACACCCTTTACAGCACTGCATAACATTTTATCCACTGGAGGGGCACTTCTCCATTAGAGGAGCACCTAATTGGACACTTCATGATGTTTTCTCACCTGTAGGAGTACCATATACAGCACTGAATCCCATTTTCTCTACTGGAAAGGGAACCCTTTGGGACACTGTCATGTAGGGGCGGCATAGAGGGCACTTCATAATGGCACCCTTTTCCATTGGAAGGGCACCCATAGGGAACGACAAGTTTAGACCATTGTAAGGGCACCTTATAGGGCCACTGCATCACGTTTTCTCCACATTAAGACACGTTATCAAATTTTCTTGCTCTAGAGGGCACATCATCATAATTTATTGTATGAAGGGGCACCCTAGAGGGCACTCAATCATTTTTTTCCCATGTGAAGGGCAGCCAATAGGGCACTTCCTCTCGTTTTCGCCACTCTAGAGGGCACTTTAGCGAGGCTTTTTCAACCCAGGGCCGCCAGTACCTACGATGGTCACTGCAAAAGTGTGCTGCTTGTTGCTGAGCATACAAAAATACTGTCAGCAAGGGGAGGTTTAACTGAAATGTTTTATTTTCTGAATCCAGCAGTTTTAACCATTAACACATTCGTTTGACGTCCGGCACTCTGAATACCGAACACAAGTGCATCGACAGTGAGAACACCTCACTTATCTAACATGTAGAATATATTTATTTGATTTAATTTGGTATCAATTATCAATAAAATCGTCAGATTTGTTGTTGATAGGTAGAGCAAACTGTTTGGATCAACCTTTATCAAAATGTACAACTCGAAACCATATTAAAATTAAGAAGTTTATTAAGTTACAAAAAATATTTACGTCTAATCTAAATACGAGGTTCAACTACCTTAAAACAATTAACAAAGGCTACAGACATGGACAGGCACACAAGAAATGAATGAGAGAAGGCATCAACCCACAGTTTATTTGTCCCAATGTAGTCAAAAAATGCAGAAACCAAAAGACAGCAAAATATTCCAAAAGAACCAGAGATTAAATGTAGAACACCAGACCTAGACGCAGGACTCAGAAGCCCACTGTAACAACTAATCACTTCATCTGATTAAGACATGATTAGCAGGAGGAGGCAGGGACCCGAGGCTCACTGTCCAGGGAACAGGTAGAAGTTATTGATCAGAGTCCATCGGTCTCCGGATGGCATTTGCCATTTGGAATCTTTAAATTGTTTCATAACCTATTGGAAGAATAAACAGGAGTGCGTCACATTATGCCACAATAACACTTTGTCCCCTGAAAACTGATTAACTGTGCACCTTTGCACAGAATTTTAGTCCATCTAAAGGTTAATGTCCTCCTAAAGGTACGATCTTTCACTGAACAGAACAATCATTTAATAATTCCTTTACTGGCATTTAGCAGATTCTCTTAGCTAGAGTAACTTCCGAGGCAAACGCAAGTGCAAAGGTCAGGGGTCAAAGTGCACTGAGTATAGTCTCAGGAGAGACAGCAAGTGCAAGAAGTGCCTCCTCAATTGGCATCTTGTCAGATACGCCATTGCATATTAAATAAGACCAAATCTACCCTGACAAGCGTTAGACTGTATAACACAAACAGCAACAGGTTCTTTAAACTGAAAGAACTTAATCAGGTGTAAGGGCCAGGCTGGGCAAGGCTGAACTCTGTGAGGTGTAAATACTGGCCTTCCGGAAAAGTTCCACAATGTGGTCCTTGTGGGCGTGTGTATTGATGGTCTCCACAAGCTTCTGGATGAACAGAGTTCCCGTCTCAGGGCTTCTGTAGGATTTTGTGTCTGGGTGGGAACAATGCAGGTTACTAAAAGCTAATTATGATCACGGTGGAAATGTATTGATTTTTATTTGTTTGTTACAAATTAAAAATGAGAAACAGTTGCGCTATATATAAGGGTAAAAGCTAACCTGTGTCCCCGCTTACGCTTTTGTGTATAAATACATTATCACAAATATATTAAGCAATTATTCAACAATAATCATTTTGGTAATTGTATAATTTTATGTGTGGTGGGGGGGGGGGGGGGTGAACTGGTTGATCTTTCCAAAAATCTCAGAAAAATAGACACGTTCCTCTTTATGGGAATAGAATATATTAAAATAAAATATCAAGACAGTATCAACACTTAAAAATACATGGGGAGCTTTCAGATATTGAAATGTATTTTTTGACAAATTGGTATGAGACGGATTGTTATATTTTACAAATGTTCACACATTTAAAATATATTTCAGTATGTTCCATTCATATAAGGAATAGAAGAGGAAACCTTTTCCAGGAGATTTAATATTTTACTGTTGTTTTCTGGACTGCTGGGTCTGAGGCTTAAACTTGGGGAACCCCCCAGATATTCAGGGGGAATTGGGGCGTCTGTGAAATGGGCGCAGTCCATTCCTACCGGGGGTGCAGGACATAAGACAGATGAAATCTCTTTCCTTGGGTAGCATCCTCATCCCATCGTCCTCCAGACCTGAGGGGTTGGGCACACTGTCACATGCCCACATGGACCCGCTTTCATCTAGAAAAACACACATTTACACAGGTGTTACTCTAGAACAACACACATTTACACAGGCTTTACTCTAGAACAACACACATTTACACAGGCTTTACTCTAGAACAACACGCATTTACACAGCCTTTACTCTAAAACAACACACATTTACACAGGCTTTACTCTAGAACAACACACATTTACAAAGGCTTTACTCTAGAACAACATACATTTACAGAGCCTTTACTCTAGAACAACACACATTTACACAGGCTTTACTCTAGAACAACACACATTTACAGAGCCTTTACTCTAGAACAACACGCATTTACACAGCCTTTACTCTAAAACAACACACATTTACACAGGCTTTACTCTAGAACAACACACATTTACAAAGGCTTTACTCTAGAACAACACACATTTACAGAGCCTTTACTCTAGAACAACACACATTTACACAGGCTTTACTCTAGAACAACACACATTTACAGAGCCTTTACTCTAGAACAACACACATTTACACAGGCTTTACTCTAGAACAGCACATAGTTACAGACGTTACTCTAGAATAACACACATTTACACTGGCTTTCGTCTAGAACAACACACATTTACACAGGCTTTACTCTAGAACAACACACACACACAGGCTTTACTCTAGAACAACACACACACATTTACACAGGCTTTACTCTAGAACACACATTCACACATGCTTTACTCTAGAATGACACACATTTACACAGGCCTTACTCTAGAACACTGTAAATGTGGATGTGAGTATTCAGACAGTAGAGGTGTGTGGAATATTGATGCTGTAGATGTGGGTGTGAGTATTCAGACAGTAGAAGTGTGTGGAGTATTGATGCTGTAGATGTGGGTGTGAGTATTCAGACAGTAGAAGTGTGTGGAGTATTGATGCTGTAGATGTGGATGTGAGTATTCAGACAGTAGAAGTGTTTGGAGTACTGATGTTGTAGATGTGGGTGTGAGTATTCAGACAGTAGAAGTGTTTGGAGTACTGATGTTGTAGATGTGGGTGTGAGTATTCAGACAGTAGAAGTGTGTGGAGTATTGATGCTGTAGATGTGGGTGTGAGTATTCAGACAGTAGCAGTGTTTGGAGTATTGATGCTGTAGATGTGGATGTGAGTATTCAGACAGTAGAGGTGTGTGGAGTATTGATGTTGTAGATGTGGGTGTAAGTATTCAGACAGTAGAGGTGTGTGTGGAGTATTGATGCTGCAGTTGTGGATGTGAGTATTCAGACAGTAGAAGTGTGTGGAGTATTGATGCTGTAGATGTGGGTGTGAGTATTCAGACAGTAGAAGTGTGTGGAGTATTGATGCTGTAGATGTGGGTGTGAGTATTCAGACAGTAGAGGTGTGTGGAGTATTGATGCTGTAGATGTGGATGTGAGTATTCAGACAGTAGCAGTATGTGGAGTGTTGATGCTGTAGATGTGGATGTGAGTATTCAGACAGTACACACTGTACTGGGCAGAGCCGCAGAGTCACACTCACCCCCCCTGCAGGCCTGTATCACGATGACTTTGGGTTTATCACGCAGTGCTGGGCAGTTCTGGTTGTTGAGGTGTCTGAAGATGTTGTCGATGCTGAAGAGGTCCTTCTCAGGCTCGTTGGGGTTGTAGTGCACGCCGCAGATGACATCCCTCTTTCCGTGAGACATGATCACCACGAACGCGCTGTCCGACTGCGAGTGCTCCTCACGCTGAGAGAACTTTTTCACAGCTTCATCTATGTCCTGGAAAACACAGAAATTCAGCGTATTACACACATACTCTGGTATAGCAGGGACCACAGTCAGGAGCTAGCATGTGCAGCAGCCGGTGACCTCACCCCTGCAGAAGCAATAAGACTGTAGTTTTTTAGGGACTCTAGTTGGGGACCTGAAGTGAACTGTCGCAGTTCTTGTCCAAAAGGGTTGAGCTTGCTGATAAAAACACTGCTGTCCAACGAACAGTCTCTGTGTGTCTCTCCTCTGTGTGTACCTGGGGAAACAGGTCCCTGTGTGTACCTGGGGAGACAGGTCCCTGTGTATACCTGGTCAGAAAGGTCCGTGTGTGTCTCTCCTCTGTGTGTACCTGGGGAAACAGGTCCCTGTGTGTACCTGGTCAGACAGGTCCCTGTGTGTACCTGGGGAGACAGGTCCCTGTGTGTACCTGGGGAGACAGGTCCCTGTGTGTACCTGGGGAAACAGGTCCCTGTGTGTACCTGGGGAAACAGGTCCCTGTGTGCACCTGAGGAGACAGGTCCCTGTGTGTACCTGGGGAGACAGGTCCCTGTGTGTACCTGGGGAGACAGGTCCCTGTGTGTACCTGGGGAAACAGGTCCCTGTGTGTCTCTCCTCTGTGTGTACCTGGTCAGACAGGTCCCTGTGTGTACCTGGGGAGACAGGTCCCTGTGTGTCTCTCCTCTGTGTGTACCTGGTCAGACAGGTCCCTGTGTGTAACTGGGGAGACAGGTCCCTGTGTGTACCTGGTCAGACAGGTCCCTGTGTGTACCTGGGGAGACAGGTCCCTGTGTGTATCTGGTCAGACAGGTCCGTGTTTGTCTCTCCTCTGTGTGTACCTGGTCAGACAGGTCCGTGTGTGTCTCTCCTCTGTGTGTACCTGGTCAGACAGGTCCCTGTGTGTACCTGAGCAGACAGGTCCCTGTGTGTACCTGAGCAGACAGGTCCCTGTGTGTACCTGGGGAGACAGGTCCCTGTGTGCACCTGGGGAGACAGGTCTGTGTGTGTCTCTCCTCTGTGTGTACCTGGGGAGACAGGTCCCTGTGTGTACCTGGTCAGACAGGTCCCTGTGTGTCTCTCCTCTGTGTGTACCTGGTCAGACAGGTCCCTGTGTGTACCTGAGCAGACAGGTCCCTGTGTGTACCTGGTCAGACAGGTCCCTGTGTGTCTCTCCTCTGTGTGTACCTGGTCAGACAGGTCTGTGTGTGTCTATCCTCTGTGTGTACCTGGGGAAACAGGTCCCTGTGTGTACCTGGGGAGACAGGTCCCTGTATGTACCTGGGGAGACAGGTCCCTGTGTGTACCTGAGCAGACAGGTCTGTGTGTGTCTCTCCTCTGTGTGTACCTGGGGAAACAGGTCTCTGTGTGTACCTGAGCAGACAGGTTGCTGTGTTCATCCACGGTGTAGTCCAGGCCATTGAGGAGCTTCTCCATATTCTCCTTGTCTCTCTCCGCCCCGCGTCTCAGCAAGGGTGGGTGGTCGAACTGGACGTTGTTGATGAGCAGAGCCAGGCGCCTGCGCTGACCCTTTGGCTTCGGGACATAAATCTGGCAGGACAGGGAATCAGAACCACGGTTAAGTGAAAGAAGAACAAACATACTGACAGAGTGACCGCACATCATCATCCTCACACCGTGTCATGACCACCTGATCACCAGCCAGAACCCTGAATGCCGGCACCTGGTGGCGCACTGTTGTTTTCCCATGTACTACTGGATTTGACGGCAATAAGTATCAATATGCAGAATATTTTTTTTCGTGATTAGAAATTTGACCATTAGCATTAATTGGCTTTTAAGCTCATGTGTGATGGCTAAAGTGTGAGTGTGTCCCTGTGCAAAACATTTCCTCTGGTCTGGTGAACCGGCTAGTTAGCTCAACAAGCCAGGGTAACTGACTCACAAGCAGGCTCCAGGAATTGACGTTCCTTATCCCTGCTATACACAAGACAGATCCTGCAGGTAAGTGAAGAGTCTGCACTGGATTGTTAAGGTGGTCTGTGAGCCAGAGCAGGAGTCCCCAAGTGTGCTCGATTCCTCAGGTGAAGTGCGGTGGGCGCTTTAAGGTCATACCGAATTCGCTTCCTTCTCCAGCAGGGCCCTCTTGAACCGTTCGGTGCAGGGGACCAGCACCGGGGACACCGCGGTGGTCTCCTGCTGGGGCAGCTTGGCGGCCGGGGCTGCCGAGGGACACAAACAGCGACACTCAGACTCTCTGGCACCCACTGCTCCTGCGCTCCACGGAACCGCAACCAGCAGGAAGCTGGGCTTCCAAGGGTACCAGCTTCATTTCCCAGGTGCACAGCACAACGGCCAGTGTTAATTCAACTCTTAACAGATCACATTTGGTCCCACTCTGGACCAGTCGGAGACTGCTGACACTGTGATTGCAGCCGTGTGTGAATACATATATAATACATATATAATATATCAGTGTAGTATACTCTTTACTGATTCACATCCTTCTGCTTTCAGAGTTTGCCCACTACTGTAACTGCCTTTTAAAAAGTCAGCCCTAGATAGAGCACGTCAGAAATACAATACAGTATTATCTACAATCTTCATTTTAACAGCAGCTACAACAACACAAAAAATATAATAATAATAATAATAATAATAATAATAATAATAATAATAATAATATAGAGATGTTCTTTGGGGTTAAAACCATTACTGAAGGGAATCTTTTAAAATGAGTCTGTTGCTGAATAATCTCTGTTCATCATGCTTATGTTGTCGATAATTATGAAGTGTTTGCTGAAACTATCGGGCACAACTGGGGGATCGGCTGTTCCCCACACCCACCTGGGGACTCAGGTGGTGCCAGGTTCAGGAGCTCGCACAGGTTGGGGTCTCGTTCCGACAGCCGAGAAATGAGTTTCCCACTGGCCTTTGGGCCTTTCATTCGCACAGTATCAATGAGATGGCGCGCCTTATCAGCTGTGCAGCTGTTCTTCTTGATCACGGCTTCATTTTCTCCATCGTTTATAACCCCGTCCTCCAGAAGGTCATCCAGCAACTGCACGACGACATCGCTCGATACTCGTGCCACAAACTCCCTCCTCGCACGGAAGAGCTGTTTATCTGTTAAAGCGCAAATTATCAGACAAATATGTTCCGTTTAATTTAGAAATTGAATAAACATTCTAAATGTTCTCTTCAGTAGGCCTACGGCTTGATCACCGCTAACGAGATCCAAGAATAATGGGCCTCATTCACCAACCGTTCTTAAGAAGAATTTTCTTCTTAAAACCCACTTACACAGTTTTCACGAAGATTCTGACATTCACCAATGTTTTCTTATTTGGGATTTGTTCTTAGGTAAGAACAGAATCTACGCACACTCAAGAGCACACTTACGCACATTTGAGTGCTGACATGTTTATGCAAAATAATTGGTTATTGCATTTTCTCCAATTCTACAGTTGTATAATATTATAGGATTTAAATTACAATAATATTTTTATCATTTCTAATATTTTTTAATTATTATTTTCATTATTTTAAGGTGCATTAGCATTAAGGTGCCAGGTTCCGCCTCAGAGGGTGGTTGCCTCAGCGGGAGTTCATCTGTAAATAAATGATAAAAATCAAACCATTGTAGTGACCTTTTATTTTTGGGGGTTTCAATTATGCAATGTTTGGTCTATACTACAAAAGCAAATGCTTACATTTTGAGTACAAACTAAGCACTTAGGTAACACTTTTTAAAAACATGGACATGCTGAAGAAGAGAACACTTATTCAGGGTCGTCACTGAGGGGGTGACGCCAAAATGACCGGCAATACATTTTTTGTGCAGTGTTTTGTGCAGCGACGGGTTTACTCCGATGCAGTTTGCTGCCGGTTGATATAATTAGCGGTATTAATATGACGAGAAGCGCTTTGCCGTTTGAATGCATAACACGCAATTCCTTGCGCCCACGCCCACCAGCATTTTATTTTTAATTTTTTTATTTTTGTCTCAGATTTGACATCAAACCATTTTTTTTACTTCATCAGTTGTGCGCCCTTCTCCGGATCCAGCGTTCACTGAACGAGTAATAGCATCCCATGCATCTTTCTTTGTGTTATTTTATATCCACTACTGACGCTACGCTACTAAATATGACAGGTCGTTTGCCGTTCACTTCCCACAGCAATATCTCCACTTCAGAACTACTGACGTTTTTCTTACATTTGGAGTCCGGTGCTCCACCGTCTTTAGATTTTCGTTTTACATTACATTATTACATTACATGCATTTGGCAGACGCTCTTATCCAGAGCGACGTACAACAAAGTGTATAGCCATAACCACGAACAAGTCTGACGAAAGCCCTAGAGAGAAGTACCGGTCCAAGTGCAGGGAACAACCGCATAGTTCAACTTGGACCCTGAAGGTTAAACTGATTAACACTAACACAAACGAGAACAGCAACAACGCAGACTATGGAAAAATACAAGCAGTAGTTAAGACAGGTGCATTAACTAGGCTAAGTCACCTACGAAACAGCTACCAAGTTACAACCCTAAGCTTACAGTCATTTAATAGATTACAGGGAGGTAGGGAGGGATGGGGAGAGGTGAGTCTTCAATCGTCGCTTGAAATGGGTCAGTGTCTCAGCTGTTCTGACATCCACGGGGAGGTCATTCCACCATCGTGGGGCCAGAACAGACAGGAGACGTGTTCTGGAAGCGCAGGTGCGAAGAGGGGGAGGTGCCAGGCGTCCTGAGGTAGCAGAACGGAGGGATCTGGCTGATTGGCCGTTTGAGCGGGCTTCGTTCGCCCTCAACTTTTCTTTTCGATTTCTGTGTGTGCACACGGCCCTGCGGTCTCATGCCCTTTTATTGGGATTGGCGGAGCGTTTACCTATGGTAATTAGAAACAAGTGGCACGGGCTTTACATTTACGAGGACAATGGCATTCATCATTTTGACGTAGACTTTTCTTAGGCTCTTTCTTAAGAACAAATTTACGAAGATATTGGTGAATGAGGCCCAATATTCGGCCAAAGTATTTCTACTATTGGCAACGGGTTTCTTTGTTTTTATATTAGGGCTTTCTCCCTCTGAAAATTCCAATTGTTAAGCCCTATGACATATTTATGAACATACCCCAGGATTATGATAATGAAAAAAGACAAGATTTTGGAAGGTTTTTTAGGACCATGCGCTTTCTCAAATGCAGAACACTGACAAGAACAGTGAAAGTGAAAGCACTCGGCAAAGTAGAAAAACAGTGATTCGCGATACGTTATAAGTCACTTTAAGTAAAGTAAAAATCGGTATTAAAGACGAATAGCTTCAAGTCCCGGTACGATACTTAGGTCGCATATCTACTCTTTTTCATCTATTTATCAATCGTTTTGTTTCCAGGAAGGTTTGAACTTTACAAGTTTTCTGTATAAGTTAAACGTGACAATGTCCTGAGTATGGGTTTACGTTTAAGTATTCTTACCTGCCATTCTCTACAGTAGATGAGAAGAAGAACTTGACGTGAATTTGTGGTTCATTTAATAAAAGTTCAGTTCAAACAATAGGGAAGTAGGCCAATATTTATGCGAAGTATCAAACTCAAAAGTTATATCTCGGCGCCCGGGCTTGTAATATGATCGCAACTGTACATTTTAGGAAACGCTTGTGTTTAAGCTTTCATTGGCTCTGATTTCTCGAGTCTGTGATGATTGGATGAAATAGGACATGCGTCACTATGAGGTTGGACGTAAGGTTCGCTGAGTTGACATTGTTGTTTGAAATATGAAATGTATTCACCACGAATAATCATTTTATTTTTTTGCTTTTCTTAAAAGTTTTTTGAAGCACATGGGATTCTCCATGCTGAGCAAATGATACAACCGAATATTTATTATTGGTTTTAATAATAAAATATGCAATATTATGTAGATGTAATGTAATACTGTCCATTATTCAAATTTTTCAGTATTTGTTGATTAGGTGTCCTGTCTGTTTCTTCAACCAAGTTCAGGACGTCATCTCCATACTCCCTGTCTAACTGACATGCTGCACTGTTTTGCATATGAGCTACATCATCACATCACACTAGATTACAGCACAGTACATTACATTACATTAGATTACAGTCACTTGGCAGACATTCTTATCTAGAACAAGGTACGGAAGTGGAGAACGTAAGTTACGTTACTCTCGGGAATACAGGTTTTCTCTCAACACTCACTCCCTCACCCCATTTCCAGGTCCAAACAGCTAGACCAGGGGTGCCCAATTTTATCCGAAACGAACCGGTGTGCGTGTAGATTTTTGTTTAGGTCAGCACTATGACGCACAATTCACATAATTAACTCATCGCGGTCTTCAATCAAGACAATGATAAGTAGAATCAGGTGTTTTAGTGATGGGCTATAACAAAAACCTGTACGCACACCGGTCCATTTTAGATAGATTTTCTTTTCTCCCGGGTAATTAGTGCTACTGATTGGCCAGACTGTCTTCACACCTGACTCTCAGGCAAAGGGAGGGTGGAAAACCAACAGTTCTCGGCCCTCAAGGACCGTGAGTTGCTGATCCCTGATCTAGACTATCCTTTGTACTCTGTGCTCTACCAGTCTGCTTGAGATCGCCCAGAACACTGCTGCTTAACTGCTCTTCAAACTCTAACAGTTGCCCACTCCACCAACTTCTGTTCAAAGCTAATATCAAACTGCACACCCTGGTTCTAGCCAATTACATTGCCAATTGTCATATAATATAAAATGGCTTACTGCCATGGGGATCTCAAACTCCAGTCCTGGACGGCTAGTATCTGCTTATTTTTTTATACATTTTGATTGAATCACATCTAGCTAAACAGTCCATATGCTATCAATTCCAATCTCTACAATAATTCAGTAGAATAACATTTTCATGAAATGGATATGCAATAAAAAAGCGCTTTGTTAAGCCTTCTTGTACTGCATTGGGGACGGCTGATGCATTTGATCTTGGGCTAGGAGTTCGGAGCCGGGGTCACACCTAGTTGTAGGACATCAATGACGTTCGATGAAAAACACAGAGTAAAACATGAAATGTTGGTGAAGATTGGGGGAGCACGGAGGAGGTATTGCCGGAAAAGCATACAGTTAGGCTACACAAAAGGAGTACGGGTGGTGTTTCGTACCACACCCGTGGGAAAATGATGTCATCGGTGTGTCATCTCTGCGTAATGACGTTGACGCGACTGGTGAGTTCCAGGATGAAGAAACGGTTTGGCTGGTGCGGGTCGTTGCTTTGTGGAGGACAGAAAGTTCAGCTAGCGTTAGCCACACCGAGGAACAAACGCTGACACTAAAATAAAATTGAACTACAACGGTAAGAATGAGTTACTAATTCGATAAAAGCAAGAAGTTTAACGTTCTGTCCCACATCTTTAGCCAGCCGCTAAATTGACAAATGCAGACAAACTGAGTGTTAGCTTTCAAGCTATCTAACGTTAGGTATCTTAGTCTAGTCTGTATCTGCTGTGACCGGCGTGACCAAACAAATTACAATATCAACATGTTCCAAGCTGTGTGTTTTAGAATGAGGTTATGTCTGCTTGTGGAAATGTTATGCTGCCCTGTTTTTGACTGCTAATGTTAGCCACTTAGCAAATATCATCTGGGATTGTTTTCTTCCACTGTTCGCCTCGCTATGTAAGTAGCTCAGTTTGGCTACCGTCCTGGCTAATATAACTTAGAGCTAGCTAGCTAATATTGTTGCGGAGGTTTTGAAGGTAGCGTAGCTAACGTTAGCTGACTTTGAAAACGCAAGCTACATGCTAGCTAGCTGTTTGTCAGATGTTGCTGTTCAGCTGTCCTCTGTAGTGAATTACAAAGCTACACAAGTTAAAGATAGTTACTACTCAGGTTAACAGCTATAAATTACATTATTAACCTAAAATAGGTGCTCTGCCCAGTATGTCCAGCTGTATTTGAGTTAGCTGGGGAGTAGCGTTGCTAATATAGATATAAATGCTTGTGTCGAATGTCGAACTATAAACAATAACTCTGTTCAAAGGTTTGGTATCTTTTTCACCATGTGATTTGTTGTGCTGGACCATTGCTGTAAATAATATAATTGGCAACAAGGAAAATTTTCTTTTGAGTTTGCTCACATGAGCATCTTACAGTTCCAAAAGCAAACTGCCAGTAAGTCCGGACGGGTGCGATATGTCTGCTGTGTCGTCCTGCTTGTAAGGTCCTTGTGTCCTTGTTTAGGACATACGCTGAAAAGGTCTCTACCTGTAGCATCCAGGTGTACACTATAAACACCGTCTCCAACCCACTCTGCAAAAATGCGCAATACACAGCTGTTTTTGACTGACACTTGTGTCTCCAGAGAAGCAACACTTATAGGCTGTGATTTGACCTTGTTGCAACATGACATTTTCCATTTGCTGTTGTACATTCCTGAACAAGCCAGGCATTTTGAAATTATTAGCCTAATTGTTTTCAGTCAAACTCCTGTATGGACAGCAGGTCAGTTTTGTGATGGTACATGACCATCAGGTTACCCGGTTACAGTAACTAATGGGATAGACCCTGGGGATGACGTGTGATGAGGTCAGCTATGTGGTGGCTTGACAGATTGTTTTTTTTTTGGTGATAGTATTTTAGGCGTGCACAATGTATCTGATTAAATGGCCGTTTGTGTTGAACGGACTCATGCATTACAACTTTTCCATGCTCTGCATTCTTGCTCACCCATTAAGCTCAAACTACTGGTCTTGCTCCATTCCCCCTCTGAAAACTAAGCATGATTTTATTAACTTTCTGATGGAAGAGAGGAGTGCTGTGATATTCCTCCTGCAGAATTGTAGACACTTAGACTCTGTTCCATGGTGCACACAGGTTGTACTGGCCCCATTTTACACTGGTGTTCTCATGTGTTTATTACCTGTTCATGTTCATGTTCAATGTCATGTTCAATATCTATAGCTTTTGAATAATTAAAACGTTGTAAGGGGTCATTCTACAGGAATGATGGTATTTGGAATTGCAGTGTCTTGAAATTCATTTTAGGGTACAATATTAATTAAGATTGTAACTTAATGAACCTCCACAAATGCCATCCTAATGTATTTTAATTATTTTTAGACATTCAGTGAAAAAATGTTTTCAGAATTTTTTTTCTCAGTTCAGTCTGCTGGTGTAGGCAAAACAGTGTAGGTTAAGGATAATACAGCAGAATCCACTTAATTGCTTAACGGATTATCGCGTAATAATTTGCATGGAATTGCCCAATCCCAATGCATTTTCCATTAATTTCATTGTAAAGGGTTCGTATATTTGCATATTTATTGCATATTTTTATCGCAAATTTTGGATATTTGCATGAAATTACGTCCAATAACTTTGCATAGTGGTCTATAAATAAACGTTAAAAGTCGGCAGATGCAGCATAAACCGACAGTCGCCCGATAAAGACACAACACCGGCAAACTTTGAGCGTCGGGGGTTCTGTGGAAAAGCGCGTGGATGGCGGGTGCCTGAGTGGCGGGTGCCTGAGTGGCGGGTGCCTGAGTGGCGGGTGCCTTAGTGGCGCGCGAGGTCATTGGCGCTCTGCCTCGCTCTGCTGCCGTTACTTTAGCTCGCCTAAGGGCGCCCGGAAGCACTCAAAACTGTGCTGCATCAATACATGCAGGGACCGTTTCTGATTGTTTTACGGGTGTTTTTGGCGCGATTTATCCTACAGGCGACTCAGGCGGCCCGCCTGAGACATTTCAATGCAGGTAAAGGTTGGGGTTAGGGTTGGGGTTAGGGTTAATGTAACTGGTGAACTAAATGTATTTACTGCTCCGGAATCTGCGCTGGGACCTGTCACTCACACGCCGTGTTCTCCTGGCAGGGGGATGAGCCGCCAGCGGGAGCACCGGGGCATCCGTGTGGACCGGTCGGAACTCCAGTGCAGGAAAGGATGCGGTTACTACGGCAACGCGGCCTGGCAGGGCCTCTGCTCCAAGTGCTACAGAGAGGAGCACCAGCAGGCCCGGCAGAGACAGATAGAGGAGGACTGGGCGCTGGCAGAGAGGTGAGGAGGGAACCACAGCCTTTTACCCACAGCGGCTGCGGGTTTAACTCCAGTCCTAGAGGGCTGCAGTGGCTACGGGTTTAGCTCCAGATCTGGAGGGCTGCAGTGGCTGCAGGTTTAAGTCCAGTCCTGGAGGGCTGCAGTGGCTGCAGGTTTAACTCCAGTCCGGGAGGGCTGCAGTGGCTGCAGGTTTAACTCCAATTCTGAAAGGGCCACAGCGTCTTCAGGTTTTTGTGATGTGGACTCATTAGCTGATAATTTTTCAATTAAAGTGTGCTGTAGTTTGGGGGGCGGGGTTACAGGTGTGCTGCAGGTTGGGGGGTTACAGGTTTGCTGTAGGTTGGGGGGTTACAGGTGTGCTGCAGGTTGGGGGGGGTTACAGGTGTGATGC
Organism: Anguilla anguilla; assembly: GCF_013347855.1. Taxonomy (NCBI): domain Eukaryota; kingdom Metazoa; phylum Chordata; class Actinopteri; order Anguilliformes; family Anguillidae; genus Anguilla; species Anguilla anguilla. The sequence continues at coordinate 42,205,243 of NC_049212.1, forward strand.
AGGTTTGGGGGGATTACAGGTGTGATGCAGGTTGGGGGGGGTTACAGGTGTGCTGCAGGTTGGGGGGTTACAGGTGTACTGCAGGTTGGGGGCGGTTACAGGTGTGATGCAGGTTGGGGGGGGTTACAGGTGTGCTGCAGATTGGGGGGGGTTACAGGTGTGCTGCAGGTTGGGGGGTTACAGGTGTGATGCAGGTTGGGGGGGTTACAGGTGTGCTGCAGGTTGGGGGGGGTTACAGGTGTGCTGCAGTTTGGGGGGGGTTACAGGTGTGCTGCAGGTTGGGGGGGGTTACAGGTGTGCTGCAGGTTGGGGGGTTACAGGTGTGCTCTGGGGCTTTTTCAGGCTGCAGAGGGAGGAGGAAGCGGCCTACGCCAGCAGTAAGACTGCATCCCCCAGGCCCTCTCTCGCCCCCCTCCCCCAGCCCGAGGACAGGAAGTCCAGCACCGTCACCACAGTCAAGAAGTTCTTCAGCCCATCGCTACGGACAACCCCACCCAGGAAAGGTAGAGGCGGGGGGTGGTTGGGCGTGGGTGAGGGGGAACAGGGCCTGGGGTGGGTGGGGGTGAGGCCAGGGGGGGCGGGTCCATTGGGAGCTGTCTCTCCCTGCTTATAGCATGTTAGAATATTACTACCCAGACCATACAGGCACATGGAGGATTGTCATTTCATACTGTGTAATTTGCAGGAATTTTATTAGCGTCGAAAGTGTTTCAAATCGTAGGAATTCTACTTCAGTAATTGTGTGGCCCTGGTCAGGATGTGAGGGCCCTTTGGTTGAAGTAACGTCTTGTAATTTTTCATAATGGATTGGTTCAGTTTTAGCTTCCCTGTTTGTCTTGCTGTACGTATTTGGTCGCCTTCGATGCAGTCTGTATGGTGTGGCACGTTTCCTTGGAAACCCGAGTTGGGTCAGGAAAGAGACTTCTTTGGTTAACCTCATTAAAGAGTAATGACCTGGCCGGCCTGTAGAGGGTGCTGATGAGCTGATCTAAATCTTTCCCACTCTTTGTGAGCCCATAAACTAATTAATGAGTGTACACGCTTTCTGTGACTCTGCTAATCCTAAAATGTACCCTGACGTTTGTTTAAATGTGGAATTAAAATGGCTTTTAGCTTTTTTTCAGTATGGCTGCACTGTGCTTTTTAAGTTGTAGCAGTGCTCTTGGGGGGCAGTGTACTCTAGGCTGGAGGGCCTGGCTTTTCTTCCTCCCTGGTAATGAACTGAACAGTTGGTGCTGCTGATTGGCCAGACTGAGCTACGCTAGTGTGCTAATGGCCGGAGGGGCAGGGTTACTGTCTGCCTCGCTGCTCTGCTCATCCCTTACGTCTGTCTGTCTCTCTGCCTGTCTGTCTGTCCCCCCCCCCCCCTCCCCCTCACAGAGAGCCTGGGGGGGCGCACCCCCACCCCCAGCAGCAGCAGACCGCCCGGCTCAGCCACCGACCGCGCCACGCGTGACTTCATCGACTTCCTCCGGCCGCTGCAGAAGCTCGGCCAGGAGGTCTACCAGCAGAGCCAGACTTTCACTGAGAGCGCCGCACGCAAACAGGTGAGCTTACCTCAGAGCCACGCCCCCAGGTGAACTTACCTCAGAGCCACGCCCCCAGGTGAACTTACCTCAGAGACAGGCAACATGCAGTCCCTGTAACGTGCTCTCTGTAACGTGCTCTGTGTAACATTCTCTCTGTAACGTGCTCTGTGTAACATGCTCTGTGTAACATTCTCTCTGTAACGTGCTCTGTGTAACGTGCTCTGTGTAACGTGCTCTGTGTAACGTTCTCTCTGTAACGTGCTCTCTGTAACGTGCTCTGTGTAACGTGCTCTGTGTAACGTGCTCTGTGTAACATTCTCTCTGTAACGTGCTCTGTGTAACGTGCTCTGTGTAACGTGCCCTGTGTAACGTGCTCTCTGTAACATTCTCTCTGTAACGTGCTCTGTGTAACCTGCTCTCTGTAACGTGCCCTGTGTAACGTGCTCTCTGTAACCTGCTCTCTGTAACGTTCTCTCTGTAACGTGCTCTGTGTAACGTTCTCTCTGTAACGTGCTCTCTGTAACGTGCTCTGTGTAACATTCTCTCTGTAACGTGCTCTCTGTAACATTCTCTCTGACCTGCAGACCCGGAGCCCAGAGGAGCTCTCAGAGGGTGTGCAGGATTTCTACCAGAGCCTGTCTGACCGACTGCTCTCACACTTTAAAGGTACGCCTGCAGAGAAAGAACAGGGATATCATGGGTATTCTGTAGAGAAGAACAGGGGAATCATGAGTATTCTGTAGAGAAGAACAGGGGAATCATGGGTATTCTGTGGAGAAGAACAGGGGAATCATGAGTATTCTGTAGAGAAGAACAGGGGAATCATGGGTATTCTGTGGAGAAGAACAGGGGAATCATGGGTATTCTGTAGAGAAGAACAGGGGAATCATGAGTATTCTGTGGAGAAGAACAGGGGAATCATGGGTAGTCTGTGGAGAAGAACAGGGGAATCATGGGTATTCTGTGGAGAAGAACAGGGGGATCATGGGTATTCTGTAGAGAAGAACAGGGGAATCATGGGTATTCTGTGGAGAAGAACAGGAGAATCATGGGTATTCTGTGAAGAAGAACAGGGGACTCATGGGTATTCTGTGGAGAAGAACAGGGGAATCATGGGTAGTCTGTGGAGAAGAACAGGGGAATCATGGGTATTCTGTGGAGAAAAACGGGAATCATGGGTATTCTGTAGAGAAGAACAGGGGACTCATGGGTATTCTGTGGAGAAGAACAGGGGACTCATGGGTAGTCTGTGGAGAAGAACAGGAGAATCATGGGTAGTTGAGGGGAATTTTGGGTAAACTGCAGAAAAAGGACTGGGGAATTATGGGTAGCTGACATGAACTGAAGACTCTGCAGATATGAGCATTCTGAGGGAGCGAGACAGACAACCGTGTCGATGTCATTCTTCTAAAATACCAGGTGTTTATTTCCCAGGCAGATAGCCTGTGTTTATGGGCCAGGCGGGTAGCCTGTGTTTATGGGCCAGGCGGGTAGCCTGTGTTTATGGGCCAGGCGGGTAGCCTGTGTTTATGGGCCTGGCGGGTATCCTGTGTTTATGGGCCAGGCGGGTATCCTGTGTTTATGGGCCAGGCGGGTATCCTGTGTTTATGGGCCAGGCGGGTAGCCTGTGTTTATGGGCCAGGCGGATAGCCTGTGTTTATGGGCCCGGCGGATAGCCTGTGTTTATGGGCCAGGCGGATAGCCTGTGTTTATGGGCCAGGCGGATAGCCTGTGTTTATGGGCCCGGCGGGTAGCCTGTGTTTATGGGCCCGGCGGGTAGCCTGTGTTTATGGGCCAGGCGGGTAGCCTGTGTTTATGGGCCAGGCCCATAGCTTGCTCTGCACTCTGCGTGGCGCAGAGGACAGAACGCTGAGAGCTCTCTTCCTTGGCGCTGTTTCTGCATGCACAGGGTCCACAGACAGCGTGGAGCGGGTGATGGAGCAGGTGGAGAAGTATGTGATGACTCGTCTGCACAAGGCTGCCTTGTGTCCAGTGACTGCGGAGGACAAGCGCAAGGACCTGGCTCTGCGCAGGAGGATTCAGTGAGCACACCCTAACCCCAACCCTCCTGCACTTAGTCAAACCTGCACGTTCACTTCAGCGTTACGTAATAGTGTCACTGTGTTAATAACCTGGTCTGGCTCTTCCTGTGTGTGTGTGTGTACGTGTGTGTGTCTGTGTGTGTACGTGTGTGTGCGCGTGTGTGTGTGTGCGCGTGTGTGTGCGCGTGTGTGTGCGCGTGTGTGTGTGTGTGTGTGTACGTGTGTGTGTCTGTGTGTGTACGTGTGTGTGCGTGTGTGTGTCTGTGTGTGTACGTGTGTGTGCGCGTGTGTGCGCGTGTGTGTGTGTGTGTGTGTGTGTGTGTGTGTGTCTATTGGTACGTGTGTTTCAGGGATCTGCACTGGGTCTCTGTTGAGATGCTGTGTGCTCCGGTGGATGAGGAGGTTGCTGAGGTGTCTGACTGTGTGGTGAAAGCCATCACAGGTGAGTCTGAGAGAACACTGCAGGATTACACTCTACTGCCATAGGTCTGCTGGAGAGGGACTCCAGGTAGATGGGGGTGTGGCTGTTGTAGATCTGATGGAGATGGACTCCAGGTAGATGGGGGTGTGGCTGTTGTAGATCTGATGGAGATGGACTCCAGGTAGATGGGGGTGTGGCTGTTGTAGATCTGATGGAGATGGACTCCAGGTAGATGGGGGTGTGGCTGTTGTAGATCTGATGGAGATGGACTCCAGGTAGATGGGGGTGTGGCTGTTGTAGATCTGATGGAGATGGACTCCAGGTAGATGGGGGTGTGGCTGTTGTAGATCTGATGGAGATGGACTCCAGGTAGATGGGGGTGTGGCTGTGGTAGATCTGATGGAGATGGACTCCAGGTAGATGGGGGTGTGGCTTTTTGTAGATCTAATGGAGATGGACTCCAGGTGTGTTCCGTCGGAGAAGCTGACCTGCGTGACGCGCTGCAGCAAACGCATCATCCACGCCGTCAAGGTGACCAAGCGGCAGCCGGCCTCAGCCGACGACTTCCTGCCGGCCCTCATCTACACAGTGCTGCGCTCCAACCCCCCCAGACTGCAGTCCAACATCCAGCACATCACCCGCTTCTGCCACCCCAGCCGCCTCATGAAGGGGGAGGACGGGTACTACTTCACTAACCTGGTGAGAGAAACATAAACACGCAAATACTACTTTACTTACCTGGTGAGAGTAACATGAACACATAAATACTACTTTACTTACCTGGTGAGAGAAACATAAACACACAAATACTACTTTACTTACCTGGTGAGAGTAACACAAAAATACTGCTTTACTTACCTGGTGAGAGTAACACACGCAAATACTACTTGCCTGGTGAGAGTAACACAAAAATACTGCTTTACTTACCTGGTGAGAGTAACACACGCAAATACTACTTGCCTGGTGAGAGTAACACAAAAATACTACTTTACTTACCTGGTGAGAGTAACACACGCAAATACTACTTTACTTGCCTGGTGAGAGTAACACACGCAAATACTACTTTACTTACCTGGTGAGAGAAACATACGCAGATACTACTTTACTTACCTGGTGAGAGAAACATATGCGCAAATACTACTGCACTAACCTGGTGAGAGAAACACAAAAATACTACTTTACTTACCTGGTGAGAGTAACACACGCAAATACTACTTTACTTACCTGGTGAGAGAAACATACACATATACTACTTTACTTACCTGGTGAGAGAGACATACACAGATACTACTTTACTTACCTGGTGAGAGAGACATACACAGATACTACTTTACTTACCTGGTGAGAGAAACATACACAGATACTACTTTACTTACCTGGTGAGAGAGACATACACAGATACTACTTTACTTACCTGCTGAGAGAAACACATGCGCAAATACTATTTTACTTACCTGGTGAGAGAAACACACACCCGCAAATACTACACACACACAACCAATATTTGTCCAACTTTGACAGTTAGAAACAATTATTTTTATTGTTTTTGTGAGTCCAAAACAAACTTGCCAGTTGAATAAATGAAGAAGTAATAATTAGCTGAGCTATGTATGACCCCTCTGTGCCCAGGCCTGTGATTGCCTGAGCTTTTCGTGACTTCTCTGTATCCTGGCCAGTGATTGGCTGAACTGTGTGGGACCCATGTGTGTCCAGGCCAGTGATTGGTATTCCCTCTCCACCTTGCAGTGTTGCGCTGTGACCTTCATTGAGAAGATGGACGCCCAGTCCCTGAACATGAGCGCGGAGGAGTTTGAGTGGCACATGTCAGGGCAGCCGTCTCCTGGCAGGTCGGCCCCAGCCCCCGCCCCGGGGCCGGAGCCGGGGGGGCAGGCCAGCGGCGAGCTGGACCTGCTGGGGGGGCTGAGCCTGCAGCAGGACCGGCTGCTGGACGGGGCCCGTAAGATGGAGGCCGACCTGATCGACTGGCAGTCCAGCGTGGAGCACCAGGTCCACGATTTCCTGGACCAGCGCCCTCTGGAAACCCCGCCCACCACCTCCAGCCCCGCCCCCGGCCCCGCCTCCAGCGGCACCAACTCCAGCTCTGCCATCGACTCGGACAATGTGGACACCGAGAGACTGCCCCCCCCTCTGCAGCCACAGGTCTTTGCTGGCTGACCCCTTCCCCTCTGACCCCCCCACCCCTCCTCCGCCCTCCCCTCTTTTTCTGGGTTCGGCACCGCCAGCACCCCGTGACCCTTGACCCCTCTCGCCAGGGGGACATAAACAAGTCTCTTAAGCCACTCAGTGTTTCTGTCTGTGATCCCCCCCCCCCCAAGTTCAGTCCCTTTACCCTCTAACGCACACACATGCACACTACACACGCACAATCACACACACACACACTACACGTGTGTGCACACACACACACTACACACGCACAATCACACTCGCACACACACTACACGCGTACACACACACACACACACACACACACACACACACACACACACACTCTACACACGCACACACACACACACACACTCTACACACGCACACACACTGTGCGTCTGTGTGTGCATGCAAGCCTGCTAGTCTGTCTCTGGTTGTTACCGTAGTTAGTTAATGCTAGGCCCTGGGGATGCCTTGTGTTCATGCTTTAGTATCTTCAGTGTAATGTGGGAGAAACGGAACCAAAGTTTGTTTTTGTCCTCTACCTCGCTGTGTCGTTCCTGACTTTGCAGGTTGTGTGAGCTGCCTGTTCCTGCAGGACTCGCATAGCTATGCAGTCTGGTACTACAACGAAACTGACCTTAAAGAAAAGTCAAACTTAGAAGAACTATTTAATCCAGTGATTCCGGCTTAGTCCTTTTTATATTCTGTATTTTCAGAATGGTCTCAGAATATATGCTGTCACCTGATGTTTGTATAGGTGAATTACCGGCGCTTGTATGAAGGAACAATCACGTTTTGTTACCGTGGTAATATCAGATGTATCTTGCGGCATGATTAAGGTTGATCTGTGTAGTGTTTGTGTGGTGTAATCATTATGAGTGAGCTTCAGGGCCAGTTCCTGCCCGAGGCAGCGGGATGTAACCTGGGTCCGTCCATTCTGCCCCTGACCCTGAACCTGGGTCCGTCCATTCTGCCCCTGACCCTGAACCTGGGTCCATCCATTCTGCCCCTGACCCTGAACCTGGGTCCGTCCATTCTGCCCCTGACCCTGAACCTGGGTCCATCCATTCTGCCCCTGCCCCTGACCCTGAACCTGAACCTGGGTCTGTCCATTCTGCCCCTGACCCTGAACCTGGGTCCGTCCATTCTGCCCCTGCCCCTGACCCTGGGTCCGTCCATTCTGCCCCGACCCTGACCCTGGGTCCATCCATTCTGCCCCCGACCCTGAACCTGGGTCCATCCATTCTGCCCCCGACCCTGAACCTGGGTCTGTCCATTCTGCCCCTGACCCTGCCCCTGAACCTGGGTCCGTCCATTCTGCCCCTGCCCCTGCCCCTGCCCCTGCCCATGACCCTGGGTCGGTTCTGCTGTTTTTCTGTCACTTCCTCAGAAATCGGCCCCCTTTTGGTGCCTGAGCCGATGGGCCAGGCTAAAATAATTATTATAAAAATGGCATTATCAGTCTTCTTGGTTTGGGGAAAAAATAAAGTTACTGTCTCCTTCATTTCTGAAATATCAGTTTTGTGCCATAAATGATTTGCCTTTTTTATTTTGTTTTTATTATGATTGTGAATCATTTGGTGTTTGATGTATCGACCTCTGGGCGTAAACGACTGTTTGAGCCTTCCTTTGGTGTATTTAATGCGCGGTACTGTACTGGATGTCCAGAGATTAACGGGTTTGCATCTCTCTGTAAAAATTGTACATTTCTGCCCTGGAAGTTGTATTCCTTAACTGAATTATTAATATGTTATGGTGTATTTATGTAAATGTAACTTATGGGGATAGTGCTTTTTAGTGTTTATAGTGTGGAATGTGTTCATTTAACCAAATTTAAATTAAAAAACCCCTGAATATTTGTCACTGTTTCCTGTGCAGTTTGTCACTGCTGTGATGGAGGTGTAGTCGAGCCGTGAGGCTGAATCAGCTGCTCAGCAGTAACCATGAATGCTGTAGACCTGTTAATCATTTATTTCCAGTGGCATAAAATGAAAAAGCACGCTGGAGCAGGAGCTGGGCATCACTCAGGGAGGGGCGCAGAGGTCTGTGGGGGACAGCATCACGACGAGCTCCGGGCCCAGGAGCAGCACACCCTGCTCAGCCCCCTGCTCCACCCGCCCTCCACCCGCTCCACCCGCCCTCCACCCCACCAGCCCCCCGCTCCGGGGTGCATATCTGTGGCTGGTGAGCCCCTTGTGGAACTAACAGCAGATTCTTTCACAACTAGACACACAAACTTCTCTTTTTTTATTGCTAAATCTGAGTTTATCTTCCACTAAGTTTGAGTTTCTGCTGCCCCAAGTGACCCCATTCTGATGTTTGGCTTGTGGCTGTGATTGTGGTTTGATTAAGAGTTTTCTCAGGGTCAGGGTCAGGCTTACATCAGGGTCCAGTGTGTCCTGCACATTTTCAGTCTTCAGTTTCTTATACGGAATTCATTCTGCTAATCAGGTTAGTTGATTTTTGCAAGATTTTATTTCAAAAGTGTACAAATGTTTATAAACATGACATGGTCATTAATGTATCAGCATTGCTTTCCAGTCATCTACATTTGTGAGTGTTTAGATTTTATGATTTTAAGATTATACAATACTAATACATGCTCATGTTCCTGCCAGCAGCTCCTAGCTCCATGTCAGGCTTTGGTAGAATATAACTTTGGGTGTTAGGATGTTACAAAAATTGAACATTAAAGTTAGAAAATACATCCGCTGTACTGCATTTTTATTGACAACAGACCAATAACGTGGCGCTTCATTCTTCCCTAAACTGAAACGAAAATGGTCTGGTGCAGAATGGCGCCCCTCATAAGCTGGGCGATAGCGATTGGTTAGACGGGGGATTAGGGGTGGAGTCAGGCCTTGGGGCGGGGTCAGGCCTTGCAGCGGGTGGGGTCAGGCCAGGGGGCGGTGCGAGGCCTGGCAGGGGGTGGGGCCAGGGGGCGGGGTCAGGCCAGGGGGCGGTGCGAGGCCTGGCAGGGGGTGGGGCCAGGGGGCGGGGTCAGGCCAGGTCGGCGTACAGCAGGAAGCCGGAGAAGGTGCTGTCGTCCTCGCTGCTGGAGTAGGCCCCGTTCCAGTCGCGCAGCGTCTCCAGCCACACCAGGTCGCCGGCGGCCAGGCGCAGCAGCACCAGGCCTGAGGCCTGGTCGATGTCCTGGCCGTACAGCGAGTCGCGCGTGCGCAGCCGCCGCACGCCGTTCACCACCAGGGCGGCGCGCAGCGGCCGGTTCCGCACCGTCAGGTGGTAGGCGAACACGTAGACGCCCGGGAGCGAGCAGTTGAACTTGCTGAGCGTGGCGTTGTAGTGCTCCTGCCCGTTGTAGAAGACCTTGTCGAACCGGATGGGGAACCCCGGCGGGGGGAAGGACTTGCTGGGGTACAGCCCCACGCTGAACCCCGAGCGGCCCTGCGCCTGCCCCGCCCCCTGCGCCCCCTTCATGCCGCGGGGGCCCCTGTCCCCCCTCATCCCTGGGGGGCCCCTGTCCCCCTTTGGGCCGTTCCTCCCCCTACCCCCGGGGGGCCCGACGGGACCCCGCACCCCTGGCTCCCCCTTTGGCCCCGGGGCCCCAGGTTTACCCGGATCCCCCGCCATCCCGGGGGCTCCTGGAGCTCCAGTCACCCCAGGGGGGCCCCCCTCTCCCCTCAGACCCTGGGGGCCGGGGTCCCCCCTCTCCCCCCTCTGCCCGAAAGTCCCGCAGTCCCCCTTATTCCCAGACTCTCCCTGCGCCCCTTTTTCTCCAGGCAGGCCCGGGGGTCCCGCCACCCCGTCTTGCCCCGCCGCCCCCTTCTCTCCCTTCGTCCCGTTCACACACGGGTCCCCCTTCGAACCCGGGTCGCCTTTGAACCCCGGAAATCCAAGGTCTCCTTTCTGTCCCTTGGCGCCCTGGCCCCCTGCGGGAAGATGGTGGCGTTACAGGGAGCATGTGGCGAGGGTCTGTCTTTAACAAGATGATAAAATTAAGAGTTTCAAAAAATATATTTCTACACTGCAACTACTCTCATGCAAATCAGCTGCAGGTGTAATGATGGATATCATCAGAATTGCTCTCATTGCAATCTTTAGAAAACACATTCCCAGAGACAACATCCAGCCAATCATTGCTTCTGTGTCTACAACAGTATTGTTTGTACAAATGATTGTTGTAGACACAAGCGAAGGGTTTTGGGTTTATAATTATTTTATTAGCTCCGTGTCCATATGAGTCTCTTCTCTTTATCTCTTTCCAGCTCTAAACTGGATGATAAGGAATGGGATGTCCAGCAGCCGGGAATACTGTGGAAAGTTCAGAAGCAGGGAGGGAGTCTTACCTCATCTGACACAGTGAGCCACAAAGGGAATTTATACAAGACAGAGTCTGGGTCAGTTCTATTTACATGAATCCAGAAAATAAATTTGAATTCAGTTCATTCGATTAGACTCCATGGAGGCCATGATAACTCTGTGTGTTGGTTATCTGGATGTTTTCGGGGGTCTAGGGGAATAAAGTGTTTCAAACTGGCATTACCAGTCCCCCCGCTGCAGCCATGTCACTGGTTTATACTTTTTACATGTTTTATTAAAACTAGCACCAAACCTCTCTCTCCTGGTTTTCCTGAAATTCCAGGAGTTCCCGGTATTCCAGCATTTCCTTGATCTCCTTTGCCTCCTGAAAGTAACAACATCCAAATAAAAGATGCATGCTAGTTTGCAGTTTTGCAAAATAAAAGTCTAAAAATAAATGTATGTGTCCGTTGGATTTGAAATCATGTTTATAATACAGCTGTGGTGTAATAAATGAATTATAATGTGTATCATGATTTTTATGATCAATAAAGTGTTTTCATGGAAAATAGCAAAATAAATAAGACTATAGTCTTATGTCCAAAATGGGTAAAAAGTGGCACCTTTTCCAAAATGCAATTTTTTTGTACTGATGGATTCGAAATAATGTTTATAATACACATTATAATTCATTTATTACACCACAGCTGTATCATGATTTTTATGATCAATAAAGTGTTTTCATGGAAAATAGCAATATAAATAAGACTATAGTCTTATGTCCAAAATGAGTCAAAAGTGGCACCTTTGCCAAAATGCTATTTTTTTGTACCCATGGATTCGAAATCATGTTTATAATACAGCTGTGGTGTAATAAATGAATTATAATGTGTTTCATGATTTTTATGATCAATAAAGTGTTTTCATGGAAAATGGCAAAATACATAAGACTATAGTCTTATGTCCAAAATGGGTAAAAAGTGGCACCTTTTCCAAAATGCAATTTTTTTGTACTGATGGATTCGAAATAATGTTTATAATACAGCTGTGGTGTAATAAATGAATTATAATGTGTATCATGATTTTTATGATCAATAAAGTGTTTTCATGGAAAATAGCAAAATAAATAAGACTATAGTCTTATGTCCAAAATGGGTAAAAAGTGGCACCTTTTCCAAAATGCAATTTTTTTGTACTGATGGATTCGAAATAATGTTTATAATACAGCTGTGGTGTAATAAATGAATTATAATGTGTATCATGATTTTTATGATCAATAAAGTGTTTTCATGGAAAATAGCAATATAAATAAGACTATAGTCTTATGTCCAAAATGGGTAAAAAGTGGCACCTTTGCCAAAATGCTATTTTTTTGTACTGATGGATTCGAAATCATGTTTATAATACAGCTGTGGTGTAATAAATGAATTATAATGTGTATCATGATTTTTATGATCAATAAAGTGTTTTCATGGAAAATAGCAAAATAAATAAGACTATAGTCTTATGTCCAAAATGGGTCAAAAGTGGCACCTTTCCCAAAATGCCTTATTTTGGTACCGATGGATTCGAAATCATGTTTATAATACAGCTGTGGTGTAATAAATGAATTATAATGTGTTTCATGATTTTTATGATCAATAAAGTGTTTTCATGGAAAATGGCAAAATACATAAGACTATAGTCTTATGTCCAAAATGGGTAAAAAGTGGCACCTTTTCCAAAATGCAATTTTTTTGTACTGATGGATTCGAAATAATGTTTATAATACAGCTGTGGTGTAATAAATGAATTATAATGTGTATCATGATTTTTATGATCAATAAAGTGTTTTCATGGAAAATAGCAATATAAATAAGACTATAGTCTTATGTCCAAAATGGGTAAAAAGTGGCACCTTTTCCAAAATGCAATTTTTTTTGTACTGATGGATTCGAAATCATGTTTATAATACAGCTGTGGTGTAATAAATGAATTATAATGTGTATCATGATTTTTATGATCAATAAAGTGTTTTCATGGAAAATAGCAAAATAAATAAGACTATAGTCTTATGTCCAAAATGGGTCAAAAGTGGCACCTTTGCCAAAATGCCTTATTTTGGTACCGATGGATTCGAAATCATGTTTACAATACAGCTGTGGTGTAATAAATGAATTATAATGTGTTTCATGATTTTTATGATCAATAAAGTACTTTCATGGAAAATGGCAAAATACATAAGACTATAGTCTTATGTCCAAAATGGGTAAAAAGTGGCACCTTTTCCAAAATGCAATTTTTTTGTACTGATGGATTCGAAATAATGTTTATAATACAGCTGTGGTGTAATAAATGAATTATAATGTGTATCATGATTTTTATGATCAATAAAGTGTTTTCATGGAAAATAGCAAAATAAATAAGACTATAGTTTTATGTCCAAAATGGGTCAAAAGTGGCACCTTTCCCAAAATGCCTTATTTTGGTACCGATGGATTCGAAATCATGTTTATAATACAGCTGTGGTGTAATAAATGAATTATAATGTGTTTCATGATTTTTATGATCAATAAAGTGTTTTCATGGAAAATGGCAAAATACATAAGACTATATAGTCTTATGTCCAAAACGAGTCAAAAGTGGCACCTTTGCCAAAATGCTATTTTTTTGTACCCATGGATTCGAAATCATGTTTATAATACAGCTGTGGTGTAATAAATGAATTATAATGTGTTTCATGATTTTTATGATCAATAAAGTGTTTTCATGGAAAATGGCAAAATACATAAGACTATATAGTCTTATGTCCAAAACGAGTCAAAAGTGGCACCTTTGCCAAAATGCTATTTTTTTGTACCCATGGATTCGAAATCATGTTTATAATACAGCTGTGGTGTAATAAATGAATTATAATGTGTTTCATGATTTTTATGATCAATAAAGTACTTTCATGGAAAATGGCAAAATACATAAGACTATAGTCTTATGTCCAAAATGGGTAAAAAGTGGCACCTTTTCCAAAATGCAATTTTTTTGTACTGATGGATTCGAAATAATGTTTATAATACAGCTGTGGTGTAATAAATGAATTATAATGTGTATCATGATTTTTATGATCAATAAAGTGTTTTCATGGAAAATAGCAAAATAAATAAGACTATAGTTTTATGTCCAAAATGGGTCAAAAGTGGCACCTTTCCCAAAATGCCTTATTTTGGTACCGATGGATTCGAAATCATGTTTATAATACAGCTGTGGTGTAATAAATGAATTATAATGTGTTTCATGATTTTTATGATCAATAAAGTGTTTTCATGGAAAATGGCAAAATACATAAGACTATATAGTCTTATGTCCAAAACGAGTCAAAAGTGGCACCTTTGCCAAAATGCTATTTTTTTGTACCCATGGATTCGAAATCATGTTTATAATACAGCTGTGGTGTAATAAATGAATTATAATGTGTTTCATGATTTTTATGATCAATAAAGTGTTTTCATGGAAAATGGCAAAATACATAAGACTATATAGTCTTATGTCCAAAACGAGTCAAAAGTGGCACCTTTGCCAAAATGCTATTTTTTTGTACCCATGGATTCGAAATCATGTTTATAATACAGCTGTGGTGTAATAAATGAATTATAATGTGTTTCATGATTTTTATGATCAATAAAGTGTTTTCATGGAAAATGGCAAAATACATAAGACTATAGTCTTATGTCCAAAATGGGTAAAAAGTGGCACCTTTTCCAAAATGCAATTTTTTTGGTACTGATGGATTCGAAATCATGTTTATAATACAGCTGTGGTGTAATAAATTAATTATAATGTGTTTCATGATTTTTATGATCAATAAAGTGTTTTCATGGAAAATGGCAAAATACATAAGACTATAGTCTTATGTCCAAAATGAGTCAAAAGTGGCACCTTTGCCAAAATGCAATTTTTTTGGTACTGATGGATTCGAAATCATGTTTATAATACAGCTGTGGTGTAATAAATTAATTATAATGTGTTTCATGATTTTTATGATCAATAAAGTGTTTTCATGGAAAATGGAAAACTTTAAACTTCAAATATACTGAAATAAAATATTTTTTAAAATGTAGAAAAACACTCTAGGCTTCTGTGTTTCACTGTTTTCCAGTGAAATATACTTGTATTCATGAATCTCATGAATCTCATCAGGCATGTTTCTATTCGTTTATTTCACGGTAGTCATTAACCTAATATTTTTTATAGTCCAAATAAATGGAAATATGATTTTTTAAAATTCAGAATATCTTTCTTCTTTTAAATAAAATACTATATAATACTTTAAATAAAAGACTATACTAAAAGTCTATGTATTTTACTGTTTTCCACTGAAATATATTTTTATTCATGAATCTTATCAGAAATATTTCTGTTCATTTCCTTCACTGTAGTTGTTAAACTAACATGATTTCTCATCCATTTGAATAAAAACCTGTAGTTTAAAAATGTAAAAATGCTTTATTTTCACTTTTTGGACTATAGACTATAGTCTTATGTATTTTATTGTTTTCCATTGAAGTATATATTTTTATTCATGAATCTCATTAGATGTCTTCTCTATTAATTTACTTCACTGTCATCATGAATCTAATATGATTTATAGTCAAAAAAATGGAATAAGAGCTTTTTAAAATTTTTGAAACATTTTCTCCTTTTGGACAAAAGACTATAGGCTTATGTATTTTACTGTTTTTCCACGGAAATATATTTTCATTCATGAATCTCTTCATACACATTTCAGTTATTTTATTTCCCCTGTGGTTCTTAATCTAATATGATTTTATATCCATCTGAATGGAAAAAAGCTTTTTCAATATTTCTGCATTTTTTACTTTTTTGGACATTACCCCACACTGTACACTACACTACACTATTGTTTGTTTTGAGGCTTTACAGCAAAAAAATATTCATTTTCAAGCACATTTTTGTTCATTTATTCTACTGTTGTTTTATAATAAAGATATTTTATCTGCCATGTGAGCAGAAAACGGAAATGACATTTTTTTGCATTTTATTGAAAATATTATCTCTGAATAGAAAATATTTGACAATTTTAACATCATTTCCCTTTTTGTACAGAAGACTGTCATCTTAAGCACTTTGCTGTGTTTCAGATATTTTTCATCATTAATGTTTTAAAACTTTGGTGCTTGAATAAATTTGATTTGCCCTCCATCTGAATAAAAAAAACTAGTATATTAATATTTTGAATATTTGTGTACATAAGATTATAGTCTTATGTACATTGCTGTTTTTGGGTATAACAATTTTTATTTATTTATTTATTTATTTATTTATTTAACCACGTTCATTGGATAAAGATCATTGCGTATCCATCTGAATGACATAAGACTGTAGTCCTTTGCGTGACGCTCATGCACTCTGGGGTGATGAGCTGTTAGATTTTGCACCTTTGGCTCCTCTCTCTCCTGGGACTCCTGCGGGGGCAGGTTTTCCAGGGAACCCTGTGGGGCCCATCTCCCCTTTCACACCAGGCACACCTGTTACACAGAGCACACACCCGTTACACACCCAGCACACACCTGTTACACACAGCACACCTGTTACACACCCAGCACACACCTGTTACACACAGCACACCTGTTACACACCCAGAGCACACCTGTTACACACCCAGCACACACCTTTTACACACTCAGCACACACCTGTTACACACAGCACACCTGTTACACACCAAGCACACAACTGTTACACACAGCACACCTATTACACACCCAGCACACACCTGTTACACACCCAGCACACACATGTTACACACAGCACACCTGTTACACACCCAGCACACACATGTTACACACAGCACACCTGTTACACACCCAGCACACACATGTTACACACAGCACACCTGTTACACACCCAGCACACACCTGTTACACACTCAGCGCACATCTGTTACACAGAGCACACCTGTTACACACCCAGGACACACCTGTTACACAGAACACACCTGTTACATACCCAGAACACACCTGTTACACACTCAGCACACACCTGTTACACACCCAGCACACACCTGTTACACACTCAGCACACACCTGTTACACACCCAGAGCACACCTGTTACACACTCAGCACACACCTGTTACACACCCAGAGCACACCTGTTACACACTCAGCACACACCTGTTACACAGAGCACACCTGTTACACACCCATCACACACCTGTTACACACCCAGAGCACACATGTTACACACCCAGCACACCTGTTACACACCCAGCACACACCTGTTACACACCCACCACACCTGTTACACACCCAGCACACACCTGTTACACACTCAGTCAGGTTCAGTAACAGAGCTCAGTCAGGCTCAGTCAGGCTCAGCAGCAGTGCTCAGTCAGGCTCAGTCAGGTTCAGCAGCAGAGCTCAGTCAGGTTCAGTCAGGTTCAGTAGCAGAGCTCAGTCAGGCTCAGTCAGGCTCAGCAGCAGTGCTCAGTCAGGCTCAGTCAGGTTCAGCAGCAGAGCTCAGTCAGGTTCAGTCAGGTTCAGTAGCAGAGCTCAGTCAGGCTCAGTCAGGCTCAGCAGCAGTGCTCAGTCAGGCTCAGTCAGGTTCAGCAGCAGAGCTCAGTCAGGTTCAGTCAGGTTCAGCAGCAGAGCTCAGTCAGGTTCAGTCAGGTTCAGCAGCAGTGCTCAGTCAGGCTCAGTCAGGCTCAGTCAGGCTCAGTAGCAGTGCTCAGTCAGGCTCAGTCAGGCTCAGTAGCAGAGTTCAGTCAGGTTCAGCAGCAGAGCTCAGTCAGCTTCAGCAGTGGAGCTCAGCCAGGCTCAGTCAGGTTCAACACTGTTACACACAGTCTGCAGGGGTCTCATTAACATCACACTTTGTGGGGTAAAGCTTTCATCTGTTCACAGGAGGAATGGACAGAGTAATTTTTGGGATCCCCATCAGAGGGGTCCCGGGGGGGGGGGGGGTCACTCTCACTCTCTCTCTACCTGGGGGTCCTCTGTCGCCCGATGGGCCGTGGGGGCCCCGCTCTGGGGGGCAGCATTCGCAGAAGTTGAAGTAGCACTCGTTGTAGTCCAGGGTGTAGTTCTCATGCCCGGCACCAGGGGGCGCCGTGCTGTCTGTGTGGTACTCTGGTAGGAAGTCACTGGGATAGGTGCTCTCTGTGGTGGACAGGAAGTCCGCTGGCTGGGTGACGGGGCGCGTCGTGGTGACGGCGGGCGGGGGCGGGGCCGGCGGACCAGCGGGCTTTTTGGTGAACTTGTACTTTGGTTTCTGCGTGGTTTTAGCCGACACCTGAGCCGCCATGGACAGGACGGCCAAAACCGCAGCTACCAGGAGCACCGGGCGAAGAGAGGCCGTCTTCATCTTACTGTCAGAGAGAAGAGAGAGCGAGGCTTCACCCAGAGGCTGTCACTCAAACGCCACGCTGTCAAAGACATACAATCATAACCATTTTAAAGAAGAACACTGTACTGAATATTGGTTGAAATAAGTTTCCTTTAAAATTGTTAGTAATCTGCAACAGATTTACAGGTGTCTAAAGGGTAAAATTATTTTAAATAATTACTTGGCCAATGTCAGTTCTGTCCCCAAAAAAAGAAAAATGTTTTGTTGGGCAGGGTGGGGGCTGAAATGTATGAATTATAATAATTATAATTATAATACCTCTAAAAGACAACTTGAGCATCTGTAGAAACCAAAGAGGAAATGAACTGTGAAACCAATCCAAACAAGAGGGTGTTGTAGTTTAGTTAGGACACTAAGATGAGCACATAGATGAAACAAGCATTACTAGTAAGGTTCACCAATGCCTGCTGTGTGTAGAGCTGCAGAAGCCTTCTAACTTCAAGACTGCAGGGCGGACATTATGAAGCTGCTATGAAATACTATCACATACTTATAAAATATTGAGGAAACCATCTAAATCTCTATGGTCAAAAGAGTAATATTTACCAGAGATACTTCTCTCTGCATATCTCGGGCAAATAGTTATTTGATTTTAACGGAGTTATTTCATACTTCTACACTTCTCCTCTGAGATGTCCTCACCTAAAGCTCAAGGCTGATCGTGCCGTACAGACATTCAGAACAAGAGACAGGCGGTTCTCAAACACGATGACCACTCCAGAAAAAAACAGTCTTTCTTCCCAATTTAAATTCATCCTTCCTGGCAGTTTGCTTTAAAAAAAAAACATTAATTTCCAAGTCATCCGCAGTGAGAGAGGAAAGCTCTTTGCGGTTTGATGGGTCCAAACCTCCCGGCTTTAAAGTCGGTCTCTGGTGTAAGAGGGCTTACGTTGGCCAGAAAGGCTTGATGAATTAATCGGATCGGTCTCAACGCCATTTCTCAGCTTTCAACTTCTCAAATTCAATACAGTCAAAGAAAATGCAACCGAACACTAGACCCTAAACAGATTGAAGACTCTCAGTACTTACCCTGTGAAGGAACAGTTCATGAGCGATCATGCACCCATGCCCAAATGGTACCTTGGAGAGCTCAGAAGCTTCCAGATCCATCCCTCTGAGTTTGCCCCATCACCCCACTGCAGCAGAGCCCCGGCCAATCACAGCGCAGCAGGCACACAGGGGTGCTTTTTATAAACCCGAGGAAATGCAAATGTTTGGTGGTGGGAGTTTGGGGGGGCGCGGGCCGCAGATTTTGGGAGGAAGGGGGCCCGTATCTTTACCCCCCTTGTGCTGGGGGCCTTTGTGACACAGGACACCGGCCTCCCGACTGTTCCCCTCCATAAAAGGGCCCGGCAGGGGGGGGCGATACCGGCCGGTCACCTGATACGGGAGGAATTCCTGCTTTACCCACGCTGCAGTTGGGCAGGGGGATTAAAGGCAGTCCCAGGAGGGGGGGGGAGGGGCGGGGGGGTCAGCAGGGTGTAATGCATGCTGGGATATGGAGCCAGACCACAGTCTACCTGCCACAGGTGAGCGAGTGCAGACAACCCTCCTCAGAGAGGAGGGGTTTCACCTGCTGCGCCCCAAAATCCTCTCACAAGACCTGCACCTCCATCCCCTATGGACAGCCCTTCATTAAGCACTTTAAATTATTCATTCATTAATTGCATTTATATAGCACTTTTTCGACTTTCCGAACGCTCAAAGTGCTTTAGAGTGATGAGGGGGAACTCACCTCACCCCCCACCAGTGTGTAGCACCCACCTGGGTGATGCACGGGAGCCATTTTGCACCAGAACGCTCACCACACATTAGCGAAGGTGGAGAGGGAGAGAACATTTTTTAGCCAATTCAATCAGGGGATGATTTTGGTGGCAAGTTTGTGAGAGCCAGATCTGGGATTTAGCCAGGACACCTATTATTATTATTATTATTATTATTATCACACAGTAATCTTCATTATGATGATTATGATGATTCATCATGGGCAGCAGTGTAGCACAGTGGGTTAGAAACTGGGCTTGTAACTGAAAGGTCATAGGTTCGATTCCTGGGTAAGACACTGCCGTTGTACCCTTGAGCAAGGTACTTAATCTGCATTGTTTCAGTAAATATCCAGCTGTATAAATGGATACAATGTGAAATGCTATGTAAAAGTTGTGTAAGTCACTCTGGATAAGAGTCTGATCACATCCTGCAGTGAGATGCTCAGTCACCAGAGGAAGAGTCACTCTTCTGTTTTTCCTTACATATTGCACTAATGCACAGGCATCACAGTCATTCAATGTGCACTTTTAATCACAATTTCTGACCCTATTTACTGAAGTCTTTCTCATAGATCTAAATGCAGATGTCACTTTAGTCCCTGTTCCTATTGAAACACAATTTGAGCAGCTCTGAAGCCCCAATAATGAATCCTCTTTCAAAGTCACTTAGATCGTTTCCTCTTGCCATCTTGATCCAAAATCGAGGTCAACTGGGCCTGCTCAGCATTTTTATACATGCCACAGAACATGATAGGATGTTAATTTCTTAATTGTAGCATGCAGTACATCTCTATGGAAGCATCTGCATTTGTTATGTTTCTCAACTCATTTATTCAGGTTTTTCCATTAATTTGAAACTTCCGTTTGAAATGTCAAATCATACAGCCTGAAAATATCATGCTTTATATGTCTTTCCTTACATAATGTTCATCAGGAACCAATTTATTCATCCTTTGTACATATTCAAGAGCTAATAGATCATTTTTGCAGAGTGAAACTGCACACAATACTGTGTGCAATAAAGTGTGGACTGATAAAAGCATGGTATTAACATCAACATAGCTTCCTACATACTGTGTACATCCAGGCGCAGGTATACTCTGTAGCAGGTATAAACTGAAGCAGGTGTACTCTGGAGCAGGTGTAGATGTAGCCTGTAGCAGGTATACCCTGCAGGTATACCAGGTGTACCCAGTCGCAGGTGTACTCTGCAGGTATACCAGGTGTACCCTGTCGCAGGTGTACCCTGCAGGTATACCAGGTGTAACTCTAAGCTCCTCTTCCTGCCCTACAGTGACCATGCTTTTCAGATGCTATCATTGCCCTCTACTTGGCTTTTATCCAAGAAAGCTTTTGCCTAAAGAGCAATGAAAATATCACTCAATCAGCGTGTGCTGTAGGTAATCCATGCAACGGAGAAGGAGAAAATGCCCTCCCACTGAGCTACTCAACATACCATCACAGCCAATGACATCCAGCCTTCCACACTGAGCTACTCATCACAGCCAATGACATCCAGCCTTCCACACTGAGCTACTCATCTCAGCCAATGACATCCAGCCTTCCACACTGAGCTACTCATCACAGCCAATGACATCCAGCCTTCCACACTGGGCTACTCATCACAGCCAATGATATCCAGCCTTCCACACTGAGCTACTCATCACAGCCAATGATATCCAGCCTTCCACACTGAGCTACTCATCACAGCCAATTATATCCAGCCTTCCACACTGAGCTACTCATCACAGCCAATGACATCCAGCCTTACACATTGAGCTACTCATCACAGTCAATGACATCCAGCCTTCCACACTCAGCTACTCATCACAGCCAATGACATCCAGCCTTCCACACTCAGCTACTCAACATACCATCACAGCCAATGACATTCAGCCTTCTACACTGAGCTACTCATCACAACCAATGACATGCAGCCTTCCACACTGAGCTACTCATCACAGCCAATGACAAATACTCAACACCAGCATGCTCCCCAACATGCCAAGCAATGCAAAAACGTGTTAATATGCAAGGTTCCAGGTATCCAGGGGTAACATTCAAGGCATCATATTATTTGTTTGGAACCTTTTTCTAATTTTTTTTTCTCACTAAAATTATCAGATCAGCCAGAATGAATGCACGCACAGAATTCCATCTGAAGCAGCATTATGCCACTGAAGGAAAACAGAGATGAGATTAATCCGGCATTGCGAAACATTGGAAATGTCAAACAGCCAATCACAGTGAAGAACAGCCAAAAATAAAAAGGAGAAACAAGTCTAGAGAAAGAGGGGAGAGAAAAAAAGGAAAGCGGGAAGACATGAGAGGGACAGAGCAACAGGGGAATGATGGAGAGTAAGGGAGAGAGAGAGAAGGAGCGTAAGGGATAGAGAGAAAGAGAGAGGGAGCTTTGTCTACGCCTGAACAATCAAGGGTGTCACTCGATCCCCTAAGTGCGCTCCCTAATTCTCCCTAATCGCACGGGGTCAAAGAAGCAGAAACTCCATCCTCACCGAGCGGCCGCGGTTTCATCTGAAGCAGAGCAGCGGTCTGAAGGTCTGATCTGAAGCAGAGCAGCACTCTGAAGGTCTGATCTGAAGCAGAGCAGCACTCTGAAGGTCTGATCTGAAGCAGAGCAGCATTCTGAAGGTCTGATCTGAAGCAGAGCAGCATTCTGAAGGTCTGATCTGAAGCAGAGCAGCGGTCTGAAGGTCTGATCTGAAGCAGAGCAGCATTCTGAAGGTCTGATCTGAAGCAGAGCAGCATTCTGAAGGTCTGATCTGAAGCAGAGCAGCACTCTGCAGGTCTGATCTGAAGCAGAGCAGCATTCTGAAGGTCTGATCTGAAGCAGAGCAGCACTCTGCAGGTCTGATCTGAAGCAGAGCAGCATTCTGAAGGTCTGATCTGAAGCAGAGCAGCATTCTGAAGGTCTGATCTGAAGCAGAGCAGCATTCTGAAGGTCTGATCTGAAGCAGAGCAGCACTCTGCAGGTCTGATCTGAAGCAGAGCAGCATTCTGAAGGTCTGATCTGAAGCAGAGCAGCGGTCTGAAGGTCTGATCTGAAGCAGAGCAGCACTCTGAAGGTCTGATCTGAAGCAGAGCAGCACTCTGCAGGTCTGATCTGAAGCAGAGCAGCAATCTGAAGGTCCAGCATGAAGTGTGCGCTTTGAACCTCCAACGCATCACACAGAAAATGATGGACAACACTCGCAGCACATATTTCTCTCTTTCCCTCTCTCTCCCTCCCTCCCTCCTGTTCACCCTCTCTCTCTCTCTGCTCCCAGAAGAGCGTACTATAGAATATAATGACTCCATTTCCCAGCCATAATTTCTTGAACTACTTTACCCATCATTGAAAGCAAGAAAACACAAGACCCAGAGTGAAATAAGGAGCTATTTGTATACTGACAACGAGAAGCAGATCAATGAGGTTTCTTACTTAAATTTAACACAACACAACACAACACAACAGAAATACATACATAGGAAAGCTGGTTCTGTTGTGTTGTGTTGTGTTGTGTTGTGTTGTGTTGTGTTGTGTTGTGTTGTGTTGTGTTGTGTTGTGTTTTTTGTGTTGTGTTGTGTGTGTTGTGTTGTGTTGTGTTGTGTTGTTTGTGTTGTGTTGGTTTGTTTTGTGTTGTGTTGTGTTGTTTGTGTTGTGTTGTGTTGTGTTGTTTGTGTTGTGTTGTGTTGTGTTGTGTTGTGTTGTGTTGTGTTGTGTTGTGTTGTGTTGTGTTGTGTTGTGTTGTGTTGTGTTGTGTTGTGTTGTGTTGTGTTGTGTTGTGTTGTGTTGTGTTGTGTTGTGTTGTGTTGTGTTGTGTTGTGTTGTGTTGTGTTATGTTGTGTTGTGTTGTGTTATGTTATGTTATATGTAAAACCGTGCACATTACATACAAATGATATAATGATCTACACAGTTTAGGAAAAGGCACCAGCTCAGCGGATTATATGTAACATTAATTTTGAAAATTACTTTGTAAGTCACGTTTTAACTGCTCAGTTGAAATGTGTCAATGTTTGGGTCAACAGACATAAAAGCATTCTAGCCCAAATCCCACGGGTCCCATCAGCAGCAGACTGAGAGTCACTCATTTACCTGCAGGGGTTTCGGCAGGTGAGTCGCCCCGCGTCCCGGTGCGGTAGGTCCCCTGCTCCGGGAGGAAATGCTTCGGGTGATCAGCGCACCGATAAGACAGCGGCTGCTGCTGATTGGTCGATGTGTGGCATTAAAGAAGCTGCAAGCGGGAGGCGGGACCACCCTGTTCCCTCTCAAGCGTCCCGGGGTCATCGATAAGGAGGTCTCAAGCGGCATGAGGGCGAACCCCACCCCCACACCCCGAAACCTGACACAGTCCTGTGAGCATTGTAATGCTCGTTCTCCATTTACCCTGCTGAGTCTCCTTCCCTCTATACCCCCCTCGCTCTCCCCCTCACCCTCTCTCTATACCCCCCTCACTCTCCCCCTCCCTCTCTCTCTCTCCCCTCTCACTCACTCTCAGTGCCTCTCCCCCTCACTCTCCCCCTCCCTCTCTCTCTCCCCCCTCTCACTCACTTTCAGTGCCTCTCCCCCTCACTCTCCCCCTCCCTCTCTCTCTCGCCCCTCTCACTCACTCTCAGTGCCTCTCTCTCTTGCTATCTCCCTCACTCTCTCTCTCTCCCCCTCCTGCTCACTCTCAGTGCCCTTCTCTATTGCTCTCTCTCTCTCAATTCAATTAAAAAACACTTTATTGGCATGACTTACTTCAGTAAAAAGCTTTACAAAACACACAATGTGCATAAAGTACAGTGTAATGTCATGTTATAAAAATCTCTCTGTGCCACTCTTCCTCTCTTTCTCCCTGTCTACCTCTGCTTTAAATGCCATCATTTGTTTACCTGTGGTCCTTTGATTCAGTCCGTTGAAACCTTGCAGCTTTGAAGAGAACTTCCCTGTTTTTCCTCTCAGGTGAGCCATCAGTGTCACACGAGGCAAAAGGACACCTGTGTGGGGGCATACTGTAACCCCTCAGAATGGGGCAGTGAGAGACTGGTGTGACCCTAATCATTAAGAAATTATAATGAATTGTCATTTGTTGTTTTATTAATGTTGTTCTTAAGTTTGTGTATTTGCATGTACTTGTTAGGTGTTTTTTTAAATAATTGTTGGCATTGCATTGTACGTTATGTACATTGTAATGTGTTTTGTAAAGATTTGGCAACACGTACTGAAATAAGTCATGGCAATAAAGCATTTTGAATTGAATCGAATTGACTGGTGTGGTCACACGGCACTAACATTAGCACACCACTAGATGGCAGACTGGCGCAATAAATTACCCTGGCCTCTAATCTCTCGATCATTTTTACGAATTGAGCAGTCAAAGTACTAAACTCAATTGTTTGAAATGCAAAGACAATTAAAGACCGTTCACGGCAGTGATTTTAAAATATTTTTATTTAGTAAAAGCATTCAGTAGCACCCATGTGTGTTCGTTGGGCAAATACCATAAGGTTGGAGGTTTCATGAGAAGTAAAACACATTTAATAAATTCTGTCACTTGAGGCCAAACCATTATGGATATTTAAGCATTCTGTGATTAATATGGAGCTCTCCAGCACCACCACATTGGGGTAGGACTGGTACCTAAAACAGATTATTGCTCTGATAGTGAATATAGATGTCAGATTTCATCGTTTTAGGTTAAACCATTATGGATTTACTGGCATTTTTGTGATAAGCATGCCCACTGAAAGTTAATTGGCTCTTCATTAAGCTGTCCCTTGCGGAAAGGTAACGCTACAGTTGGTCATAGATGCACCACACAGAATTTCCTGTGAACTGGTTAACATTTGTAGGAGAATAAACATTTAAAGTGCTTTTAAGGAAACGCAGAATCCAATACAGCAGCAATTATGGGTCCTAGAGGCAATGTTACAGGGACCTGCATATCACATCTTATTCCAAAATGGCATTAGGCAGAGGGCTGGGCTTCCTAGTGTCAAAATTTTGTTGTGTGCACTACAGTGCCATCGTGTGGCTAAACTGTGTCATATTTTAACTGAATCAAGACTCAGCCTTCCAAACAAGCCGGGCAAATGTGGTAAGCCTGATCAATATCAGCTATATGTAATTAAAAATAAAGAATTGTGATATAAAAACAAAAAGGTTCCAGTACCTGTGGTGCTTAGGCTTTGCCTTAATGTCATACGGTGCACTTAGGCTTTGCCTTAATGTCATACGGTGCACTTAGGCTTTGCCTTAATGTCATACGGTGCACTTAGGCTTAGCCTTAATGTCATACGGGTCCCTCCCCAGCAGGGGGAGGAACAGAAGGGTCACTGCATGACTCATATCCTTCCTGACCTGAAAAAGAAAAAAGTTTTATTTTTTGTGTGCAACAATTTTGCCTGCAATTTAACTGTCACCTGCAACCTACTCAACCCATTTGATTATTACCTATGATAGATCCCTTATTGCATTATATCCCTCTACAGCCGGGTTCCTCCTGAGGTTTCTTCCCAGTGGGGGGTTGTTTTACCTCACTGCTCGCTTTTTGGGGGTTCAGGCCTGGTTTTTGCTCCTCTCGTTCTGTTACTCTGTAAAGCATCTTTGTGACAAATGTCAATAAAGAGCGCAATACAAATATGATGCAATTGATTCCATTTGAACTCTAATTCATAATCAACAAACATTAATAAAAATGTTTTTTAAAATCTTTGTTCTTCTTATTAAAAGGCGACAAACACAGGCCTACACGCACTGAAAACAGCATGAGATGAATAAGGATACCTGCTATTTGCCCTTGGTTCATTTACTCGTTTACTTATTTTGCAGTGTGTGGGCAGCATTTTTTTTCTAACATACATACATACATACCGATACGCAGATAAACCCAAGGAAACGGGGGGGGGGGGGGGGCTTACAGCGCCATAGCAACAGCGTCAGTGCCTCAGCCCTCCCGGCTATATCTCTCCGTGTTGTCGTTGGCAAGTATCCAAACATCAAACGCGTTCAGTCTATCTAATCGACGTGAATATCACAGGCTATCGCTGGATATCACAGAAATAGGTAAAACGCCCTTTGCCTTATCAGACAGGGCCAGATTTATTTGCTCATACGAGCTGTAATATTCAACCTGAACCCCTTTCGTCAACATTCTCTGTTTTACAGTAGATATGCGCTGAATTCTCATTGGCCGTACTAAACTGCCACGCACCCACAGATAGGTGCTGCATTCTTATAGGCCGTACAACATTAGAGCACATATACAGGTATGTAGTAATTCGACCAGTTTCATCCAGTGGAAAAAGAAAATAAAAAAAGACACACATGGGCTGACTTTCCTGCATGGCCCAAACATGCAAGGAAACACAAACTTGTGTGACATTTGGTTATACACCCATACATTATTATTATTATTATTGTTATTATTATTATTATTATATCTGTAGAACCCAGCTTGGTGATGCACAGCAGGTATTTCATACCATAATACTGTACGTGACACGTGAGCTGAAGTGGATAGAGAACGCAACACCAACCACCACCACATTCATCATCGTACTCCTACAAATAATAACCTATAATACCCATCGATAATAATCTGCATCATACATTATGGATTATATGATGCTGCTGCAGTCAGCGCAGTCGCAGTGGATCGCCCTGTACCACCGCCATTCCCGTAAACAAGTGTGGCTGTGCTGCTCGACCAGCATGCTCTAAAGAGTGAGAATGTAATACTGTGTTATGAATGCGTGTGTGTGTGTACATGAGTATCAACGTGCAGAAGCCGCTCGCCTGGCAGAGCCGTCGGTGCTGTTTTTGACGCTGGAGCTGCTGACCAGTGTACCGTGTAACGAACTGCTGAAATACTGACGCATACAACGGAACTGCCGTCGCGCGGCACCTGCACCGCTGCACATCCGCACAGCCCTTCGACAGCGTTTGCAAAGCCTACACACCCGGGCGAATCCCGCCATGCGTCACATTGTAAAAGACATCACGATCTCTGCCCCTCGTCTATCCTGTTCTGTACGAAATTCGTGGGGCATTACGAACAATTCGGGGTCGTCATACGTTTACACACGGGTTTTTGGCAGGCCAGTGTGTACCTTTACCAGACTTATTATGAGACGCGCACGTGGAACCCAATCACAGCCATACAAAATGCCCAATGCGGCAAACCCACAGTGTTAAATGACATCGCTACGCTGCGATAGCTTCGGGATAGCGTAACAGACATTCACACAATAGATGAATGGGCGACTTTTTATTTCTACATAATCTATGAAAACGTGTAAAAAAACTGCAATAATTATTTTCCCACAGTGTTCTAAACACGTCCTGTTCCCATGCGTATTTTTCACCAGCAGTATCCAATCACATTCAGTTAGCTTATGGCATCCCTAAATAAACAGTCGTCCTGCTGTAAATAAAATATAATGTGTTTGCTTTAAGATGTGATCCACCTTCGGTCGCCGTTACAATTAATGTCTTCCACACCATTGCTGGGCACGGCACACGGATGACGGAGAATCTGTGGCTTTCCTCCGTTTCAGTAAGGTATCTTATGAGCTGAGCAGCCCGTCACCACCGAGCTCGCGTGGAGGTATTTCAACAAGTAAGGCATTTTTGTCTGTTTATATAGGGTAGGGGACAGGACGTCACGACCTGTTCCACGACAAGGCATCACGAAGATGTAAGTCTAGATAGATGTTACAGCGAGCAAAAGTTTCTGGAAAGCATCTAATTCGTCAGCGTTCTTTCTCTGCGGCAAACGCCAGTGGTGTTTTGTCGGGTGTCGACTGAATAAATGCACGGTTTTAGATACTGTGTGCGCAGTATAATGCTATAGCGGCAGAATGTTGCGCTCAGCCTGCTGTTCCCATTAGCTCTCGCGCTGGACTATCCGTCCGTGGTACAGGTGAGTGTAAACAGGAGTGGTGGGTGTGGTATAATGCGAGAAAAGGGAGAAAGCGAATATGACCTGGCGTTGAGCGAACTGGTCGGACTACTTTTCGTTTACATAAAGCAGCGGGCCGCCACTGGGACGCAGTCCATTGTCTCCAGGGTCCCGTAATAAACTTTGACCAACATAACTGCGGCACCGCAGTGCGCGCGCTGTCGCTGGCTGTTCTCGAGGTGAGTACTGCTTTTCATCGCGACCGCCGCTTCGGAAAGGCTTCCCACGCTGGCTTTTGACTGCAGGGATCCTTGCACCGCTACAATATCTCATTAGCGCATCCTCCTCAGGGCTGCTCTCCATCTGAAGTTAAATCTGCGGGCTGTGCTAAATTTTTGGCTAAACGAATCAGAAGGCGGGATAGTAAATATTGTAAACGCAGCGGTGCGAGATGCTGAAACAGACTAAATTCACATTATCATTTGAATTGTTTTATGGAACTATAATCGCTTTGAGGCTATTATAGCCATGCGATTAAACGGCATGCCAGAGGTGGTTTTAACAAGACATTGTAGTGACAGGAACTTGTGTTTAATATTCATGACACCTGAAATCGTCTGCGTGAACCGAAATGTTTTCGTTGTGGTGCGGTCACGGTTTAACGGCTTCGCACGGGTCACGAGCCTTTTTTATCGTTTGGTGACAGTTTTGATAACATACTTATAACGTGGGCTAACATCGTAAACACTGCGCTATCATTTTCACAAATCCATCTGGCATATTAACCTTTAAACGGCCGTTTGTCTCTAGGTGGAGGAGTTCCACACAAACAGTTGTGCCAAGCGGTGCTCCATAAGCGCCAGGCTCGTGCCAGACTGATTGACAGTACCGTTGCGCTCGGAAACCATCGATCATAACCAGTCATAGTGATGGAGGTTGAATCCGTGAGCATTTTTAAGTGTCTCTTGGCTCTCGTCCGGGATTGTTTGTATGGCAGAAGGAACGTTTCTGAAATATCCTGAAATTACATTCACATGTACAGACGACTTAATTAGGTTCACTTTAGAATCGATTGAACGGCATTTGGAGCGGACGGTGTGAGCGGCATTTGGAGCTGGTGGGGTGAGCCTGTCTTTTCGCGGGCAGTTTGCTGACTCACCGACTCTTTGGTGGTGGAAAGTGTTTGAAAATAAAGGCGAGGGCTGGACTGCGCTCTGTGCTGCATAGTGTCCTCTGGCCAACACTTGCCCAGCCAGTCCAGCATCTCCCGAGATGCAGGGAGCTTTATGTGTGTGTGTGTGTGTGTGTGAGTGTGTGTGTGTGTGTGTTTGAGCATGGGTGTGTGGGTGTTTGCAGGTGTGTGTGTGTGTGAGCGTGTGTGTGTGTGTGTGAGAGAGAGCATGGGTGTGTGCATGTGTGTGGGTGTGTGTGTGAGCATGTGAGTGTATGTGAGCGTGGGTATGTGTGTGTGTGAGAGATCATGGGTGTGTGTGTGAGCATGTGAGTGTATGTGAGCGTGGGTATGTGTGTGTGAGCGTGGGTGTGTGTGTGAGTGTGTGAGTGCACATGGGTGCATGTGTGTGTGCATGCGCGTGTGTGTGTGTGTGCATGTTCGTGCGTGCGTTGATGTGTATGCGTGTGTCCCTCTTATAAAGCAGAGTGAATTCATGGCGATATGGTGGTGTTGGGCTGCAGTCAGCAGTAGGGGTGGATCCTAAGTGCGGTATGCTGGTGTTGGGCTGCAGTCAGCAGTAGGGCTGGATCCTAAGTGCGGTATGCTGGTGTTGGGCTGCAGTCAGCAGTAGGGGTGGATCCTAAGTGTGGTATGCTGGTGTTGGGCTGCAGTCAGCAGTAGGGGTGGATCGTAAGTGCGGTATGCTGGTGTTGGGCTGCAGTCAGCAGTAGGTGTGGATCGTAAGTGCGGTATGGTGGTGTTGGGCTGCAGTCAGCAGTAGGGCTGGATCGTATGCTGGTGTTGGGCTGCAGTCAGCAGTAGGGGTGGATCGTATGCTGGTGTTGGGCTGCAGTCAGCAGTAGGTGTGGATCGTATGCTGGTGTTGGGCTGCAGTCAGCAGTAGGGGTGGATCGTATGGTGGTGTTGGGCTGCAGTCAGCAGTAGGGCTGGATCGTAAGTGCGGTATGGTGGTGTTGGGCTGCAGTCAGCAGTAGGGCTGGATCGTAAGTGCGGTATGGTGGTGTTGGGCTGCAGTCAGCAGTAGGTGTGGATCGTAAGTGCGGTATGCTGGTGTTGGGCTGCAGTCAGCAGTAGGGCTGGATCGTAAGTGCGGTATGGTGGTGTTGGGCTGCAGTCAGCAGTAGGGCTGGATCGTAGGTGCGGTATGGTGGTGTTGGGCTGCAGTCAGCAGTAGGGCTGGATCGTAGGTGCGGTATGGTGGTGTTGGGCTGCAGTCAGCAGTAGGGCTGGATCGTAAGTGCGGTATGCTGGTGTTATTCGGTTTCCTTCCTCATTCTCAAAGAACACTCACGAGAAGGGGCCGTTATTTACCAAGTGTGTGTGCGTGTCCGCCTGCCCCCCCCCACCTCCCCACCTCCCCTCCGCCCTGCAGTAAGTGTCTGAGTGCCCCTGGGGGGCCACATTCCTGCAGTATGTGTATAACTGCCCGCCTCCCCACCCCCTCGGGAAATTATAGCTGTGCACTCTGGAGGAGGATTTATTAATAAACATCTTTCTAAACAGGTTTTTATTTTTTTTTTAATTTTATTCTTGGGTATCTTTTATTTTTTGCTTGAAACGTTTTACTTTGAAACTACTCAGTTTGACATGATTGGCACTCTCCTGACCTGAACTGAGCATCACAGCAACACATACTGCACACCACATTAACACATACTGCACACCCCCCCAGAGGTCCTCCCTTTGTCATGTGCCTGTGTTGGAGCCGTGGGCTATGTTTTCACTGTCTGGTTTGTTGTATTTGTTTTACACCTTTAACTCCTCACATGTACACGTTCAGGTGTATCCATGCATCTGCACACACTACTGACAGTACTGACTACCCCACTCCACTCTGTTTATGTCTACATTTCGCTAATAAATTAATTTGCTATAATGTTTGGCAACATTCAACGTGTGGTCTCCCTCCTTTTGCCATGGCTTACGAGCTGGCCATGACACCATATTAACACATACTGAACACCACATTAACACATACTGAACACCACATTAATACATACTGAACACCACATTAATACATACTGAACACCACATTAATACATACTGAACACCACATTAACACATACTGCACACCACATTAACACATACTGAACACCACATTAACACATACTGAACACCACATTAACACATACTGAACACCACATTAATACATACTGAACACCACATTAACACATACTGAACACCACATTAGCACATACCGAACACCACATTAACACATACCGCACACCACATCAACACATAAAGCACACCACATCAACACATACCGCACACCACATCAACACATAAAGCACACCACATTAACACATAATGGACACCACATTAACACATACTGCACACCACATTAACACATACTGCACACCACATCAACACATACTGAACACCACATTAACACATACTGCACACCACATTAACACACAAAGCACACCACAGCTGTAAACATGTACAGTAATTTAGTGAGGTGAGGCTGAAGTACTCATATATTGAGCTTTTTTATCTTTGCAAATGACATAAAAGTCCAGTTTAATCTGAAGGCCTTTACGCTTGCCATTATCCATCCAACCAAAACACGGCAAGTTCCTGTTTTTGGCGCTGAGTGTCTTACTGGAGGCTGCCTGAGGCTAACGCAAGGCCTTCAGTGAAAACAAGGACTTACCTTGAGTTTAATTTCACCTCTCTGTGAAGCACTAAAATCAATATCAATATCACTTCCAAAACATGAATTAGAGTTTGGAAGCTGCACCACCAGCCAGGAGACTTAGGACAGCATGTTCACTTGGCACCATTACACACTGTTTAGATTCTGCGTTGACTCAGTTCTGTGTGTGTGTGTGTATGTGTGTGTGTCTGTGTGTGTGTGTGTGTGCGCGCGTGCGTGCGACTCCCGCCACCAGTGTGACAGAAAGTTCCGGAATGGATGTGAAGAACCTGAAGGAGTACCTGTGCTGGCTGTACTACCAGTACCTGCTCATCACGGGGATCTACGTCCTGGAGCCGTGGGAGCAGTCCATCTTCAACACGGTCTTCTTCACCATGGTCGCCATGGTGATCTACACGTCCTACGTCTTCGTGCCCATCCACGTGCGCCTGGCGCTGGAGTTCTTCTCGGGGCTGTGTGGGGGGCAGGAGGAGAGCACGGTGGCCCTCATGAACTAACGGGGGCGTGTCCCTAGGAGGGGGGGTTCCTCGGGTGGATTCCCCGGGGGGGGGGGGGGGGGGGTTCTACATCAACAGAAATACTGATAAGCTTAAGAAGAAAGGGGGGGGGGGACACAGAATTTTTTTGAGGACGTCACAGCCAATCGCATTAGAGATCACAGTGATGTCACTCTACTTACTTGTTTGCTGTTTATCAATCATCAATTCAAATCATCGCTTGATGTTGCTTGATGTTCACAAGCTGTCAGGAAGGACTTGTGTCCAGCATGACTGCAGATCATTCTGTGGTTTGCATGATGGGATCTGTCCAAAAGGAGACCGTCGACTCCTTCCGCCAAAATACCGCCGTCCCCCCATCGATCGCTCCCGGGACGTTCAGACTCCTGGGGAAACAGCCTTTCGGTCGTCTCTCATTGGCTGCTGGCAGTGAGGAGACTTCACTCTCACTCCAGAACACTTCCACGGATTTCGGTTTTTGAAGCTCACAGCCTACATTTTTTGCAATGGCACCTGACTGCTGGCATCCTGAAGAATACAAGTCCTGAAAAAACTAATTAGTGGATTATCCTGCCCCCTCACTATAAATAAGTGAATATATATTGGGACGGGGGGGATGGGGGGGGGGGGACGGGGGGAGGAGGTTACATCTCGTCTATAATAAATATCAATAATTAAGAGCCAATAAAGAGGAGGATATCAGATTTAGCACTTATACAGTACATTTGAACAGTGACATTCACCACACATCAGTGTATTCGTTTTTTTTTTCATTTAATGTTAGCATTGACTGGCACTTCAGCATACCTCACTGTATGCAAGACGCTGCGTCATTCTGCTACCGGTCGGAATGCTACTGCTCCAGGAAACCCGACCCGCCCTGCTGCACGCCAACAAATATTGACTCTGTGCTTAGGGCCCCGTCCACTACGCTTGATAAGCAGCTGTTCTGCGCCTCCCCCCCAAACCCTAACCCTAACCCTAACCCCCCCCCCCCCCCCCCCCCCCCCCGTTTTCACAAGAGGGACAAGTCTCTACATCTGCCCCCTCTTTCACAAGAGGGAAGAGTGTCTAAGTCACCCCCCTTTTTCACAAGAGGGGCGAGTGGTGTAATTCTGCAGTGCACTGAAATTATCCAGAGTGAATAGATTTCTATCTACAACTGGCAAGCCAACTGTGAAGAGAAAACAACCAGTGACTAGCAATACCGATCACTGCATACGCTACTACATCACCGTTTGGATTTTACTACTTCTGCTTTTTTTAAACACTAATATTATTGTTCTTGAGTTAGGGCATGGGGTTCATGGAAATTGTGTTATCCTTACTTGATCTTTGTTTATTTTTTTTTATTTTTTTATATATACTCTGGTAAAGCTTGGCTGGTTACAATGCCAATTACCAAACTGTTTGCATTTATTTATGCTGTGTTCACCATTTTCTCGTGTTGCCATATATGTATTGCTCTAAAGGTTTGGCTGAAGGGATACTTATGAAAATTAACGTAGCCCAGCAAACCAGAAAACTCTGGCAGACTGATTTGAAAACCACTGAGCGTTGTCCCGGTAGCTTTACCTTCACTATGGATGTCTTCCCTGTGTATGAATTGTGCTTTTTATTGGTCGCACCACCAATTTTTGGCTTTTGAAATAAAGAAGCTTTTTACAACAAAAAAAAAAGTGTCAATTTTTTCCCTCAATCTCAGTATAACAGAAAGTGCATCAGTCTAAAGAGACGCAGGGCTTTTAAATGAAGCACGCGCATTCAGTCGCATGCATGAATCTTGCTTATTTGTCTAGGCTGGGGGCTAATTTGTGCGAGTGCACGTACAATTCTTTACAATTCAAACGGGAAATACGATCACATCACAGTTCGAGTACATTTGTCGAGTACAAAAGGCATAGTGTGCGACAAAGCTACTGAACAAGTTCAACGGTATTTCATGGTCTCCTAGCACACTAATCTTCTTGGGATACGACGGAGGGACATGAGAACTATTTATCATTGTTTTCTGAGAACAATGACTCTTAGTACACAGACAAACATAACGATTTACGTTGCGGATTGATTCTTAAGTTCTCTGGAAAAAAAAAGAGAACCAGGCCTATTCTTGTCAGAAGTCTAACGGTAACAAACGAACCGGTTTAGTGAGCGCCACACTAGAATTAGCGCCCGGGGCGCTTGTTAAGAGATAAAAGGGGCTGCATAGCCTACTACAATAACAACAACAACAAAAATCAATCACAGGGGCTGTCGCAGGTTCATTCAGCGTTGGCATTGTTCCTAAAGTAGCCTACCCGATGCAGAGTTATTCACGTATAGGGTGTTATAGCAACCGCTCGGATAGACATAGGACTGGCGGTCTTTCTTTTCTCTATGGCCTCGTCCGCTCGCGCGCAGTTGCGCGATAAGGCCAGCTGGCCCAAAGTACCGACACATCTCCGGACCTACCGTTTCTCCAAACTGCGTGATGCTGTTTACTGGTACTGGGTGCAGCTTTTAAAAAAGGTAAATTCATGTATGTACAGGCTAGGTTATGTAAGGTTATGTAGCGCCACACAAATACATGGGTTCAATAATAACAACACGTTGACATTATCTAAATAAACAGAACTATAGCATACGCGAGCTTATTAGGCTACAAAGGAACGGGGTTTTTTCCACGCGCAGCCAACCGTCCGTCTCGTATAGCAAATGTAAAGACGCGGCAAAGTTGTTCCATGTTTGCACTCACTCACAGAGAAACAGGGTTATGGATTTTGAAGGATGATAAAGTTACATGTTTTGTCACCTGGAACCCGACACCAGCACCTCGCTTTTATTTCCAGGATGCTGAAACACAATACGAGCGTATACTGCCCAGCCCGAGCGAGCGAAGATCGCGTTCCTTAAACGAGACCTTCGCCGCTTAAAGTACTAAAGGAACCGAGAGCCAGGGCCTTCTTAACCACCGAGCTGGGAAGCTCATTGTACGTGACTGGTTAGGTTTCACGTCCCGTTTAAAGCGAAAGCCAAATCAAAAATGCTTAATAAAATCTTTTTTTTAAACTTTCATGATGGATAAGTGATAAAGTAGCTAATAGGAGAAATGCATAGCAGCGGCTTTACATGTCCACGGTCCAGTTCCAGTTCAGCAAATAAATATTTTGGCAGGGGCTTGACTGAACAGATTTAGAATCTCTCTTAAAATTCCATTCGGCATTTAAATTTAATTGGCTTTCTTTTCCTATTAAAGTTTCGCTTTAGGAAACATAGGAATAAAACAATGCCGTTTGCCGTTAAAGGACAGGAAGCCTTTTGAGTCGTTTGATCATCGCTTTTTCAAAGGCACCGCTGACCTGTTTTCCGGCAGGTGCGTCCCCAGCCGCTCTGCGGTGCAGCGACGCTAAACACCGCCTAGCATTCACACCTGCTTACCTGGCTACCTGCTGGCAACAGGTGCAATTCCCCCACACAGTGTTGCCAAGGTGATCAGGTAAGAATGGTTGATGTTTGCAGCTTTGTGTGTGTGTGTGTGTGTGTGTTGGGGGTTTAAGGCTACGGTCTGCTGTGCTTCTCTCCTGCAAACACTGCAAAAACGACTCGTTGTCCAAACTGTGAACCTCAGGTGACGTCAGTTTAAAAAATCCCATAAGCAAACCTTACTGTTTTAGGGGCGATGTGGACTGATGGTCACTTAAAATAGGTTATTCGGGCAAGAACAGGGATCGAAAACATGACCCTAAACCAGTACCAGGGTCCTACACACCCTGAGCTGAAACCACAGAATTTACCTACAGGCCGCCTACATGCAGCTTTGAATAAGGGCTTAAATAATATTTACATATTTTAAGGGACATCTTCCCACCACATCTGCTGCGGATGCTGTGTAAATGTGTGTGCAATTTTTAAAAAAATCTCTGCATGTTCCGATTGCAGATTTAAGACATCAAGACTTGCCGTCAGCTACGCAGACCATTCAGTCTGTAAAACCTGCCTTAGGAAACTTCACCTCCCACAATGCTTCACTCCCACTGGGTTGGACCTCATTAACAATGTCCAGGAATGAGAAATACAGGTCTCACTTAATCAGAGGGGCACCGGAACTCCACTTAAAAAAATGTAACTTTTGTTTATACAGCCAAGCCCTCTTACCACGTGTGTGTGTGTGTGTGTGTGTGTGAGAGCGTGTGCGTGTGCGTGAGTGTGTGTGTGTGTGTGTGTGTGTCTGTGTGTGTGTGTGTGAGAGAGAGTGTGATTGTGAGTGTGAGTGTGCGTGAGTGTGTGTGTGTGTGTCTGTCTGTGTGTGTGTGTGTGTGTGTGTGTGTGAGAGAGTGTGAGTGTGCGTGTGTGTGAGTGTCTGTGTGTGTGTGTGTCTGTGTGTCTGTGTGTGTGTGTGTGTGTGTGTGTGTGTGTGTGTGTGTGTGCGCGCTTCTGTGTACGTGACTCTAGTGTGATTGTTGCCGAGGAGATTCAGGTTTGCTTCCACACCTGCTTCTGAGCTGGGCCTCCCTTACAGAGACTCAACTCAGCTCTCAGTCTCCCTCCCTCT
>NC_049212.1:42247593-42297593 GCF_013347855.1 Anguilla anguilla
ATGTGTCCGTGTGTGCGTGCATGCATGTGAGCGTGTGTGTGTGTGGGTTTCTGTGCGTGCATGTACGCATTTGTGTGTGCGTGTAACGTGTAAATATAACAGAAGTCCCCCCCATCCTCCCATCCCTCCCTCTCTCTCTACCTCTCATCGTCCGTGTCCATTCCCTCTCTGTCCTTCTCCATCTCCTTCAGCTTCCAGTTCCTGCGTTTCACACGCTTGCTGCGGTCATAGCTCTTCTTGATCAGCACCTGGGGGGGGGGGGCAGATTTGTGAACCCCTTAGCAGCCCCACCAGCAGCCCGTCTCCATTTTAAAAATAAGGTACGAGCAGTCGGCACTGAAGTTGACGAAGATTTGTAAACTGTTTTAAAATGAAGAAGGTCCGGTCAGCACAGGGACAGTAAATTAATCAGGCGAGACAGAAGTGCTAAATGAAGACCCTGTTACTGACCGGCAAAGCAGAATTAAAATCACAGCGTGTAACCAAAGACATTAAGAATCCGCACATGCCTGAATATCAGGCGCTGTGCCCTGACTGTCCACCAGAGGGCAGCAGTAGCTCATCGTTCAGCACACAACAGAAACGCGGGACAGCGGGGGGGCTCTTACCACATCGGGGACGTGATGAGGGTTCATCTTGTTGAGAAACTCGTCGTTGATGTTGGCATTTGCAAAATCAAAGCTGCAGAGGAGAGTGAACAAAACAGATTATTTTAAACAGAACAAAGCGCACCGACAGCCTGTGACCAGCAGGGCAAAATCACTGGTCCTCACTACATACTGCAAGGAACCGCCATTTCCAGTACCCCTGAATGTACTCACCACAACACCAGGGCCACCCCTGAATGTACTCACCCCAGCACCAGGGCCACCCCTGAATGTACTCACCCCCGCACCAGGGCCACCCCTGAATGTACTCACCCCAGCACCAGGGCCACCCCTGAATGTACTCACCCCAGAATCAGGGCCACCCCTGAATGTACTCACCCCAGCACCAGGGCCACCCCTGAATCTACTCACCCCAGCACCAGGGCCACCCCTGAATGTACTCACCCCAGCACCAGGGCCACCCCTGAATGTACTCACCCCAGCACCAGGGCCACCCCTGAATGTACTCACCCCCGCACCAGGGCCACCCCTGAATCTACTCACCCCCGCACCAGGTCCCCGATGTTGAGCAGGTGCCCCAGGAAGGTGCGGCAGTGGTACTGCTGCCCCGTGTGCATCTCTGAGGTCTTCTGCACCCACACCTCCGCCAGAGTGTGCTGGAGAACACACAGCAACATTAACACACACACACACACACACACAGCAGCGTTAACACACACACACACACACACACACACACAGCAGCATTAACACACACACACACACACACACACACACAGCAGCGTTAACACACACACACACACACACACAGCAGCGTTAACACACACACACACACACACAGCAGCATTAACACACACACACACACACAGCAGCGTTAACACACACACACACACACACAGCAGCATTAACACACACACACACACACAGCAGCGTTAACACACACACACACACACACACACACACACACACACACAGCAGCGTTCACACACACACACACACACACACACACAGACACACACAGCAACATTAACACACACACACACACACAGCAGCGTTAACACACACACACAGCAGCGTTAACACACACACACACACACAGCAGCGTTAACACACACACACACACACACAGCAGCGTTAACACACACACACACAGCAGCATTAACACAAACACACACACAGCAGCATTAACACACACACACACACACACACAGCAGCGTTAACACACACACACACACACACACAGCAGCATTAACACACACACAGCAGCGTTAACACACACACACAGCAACATTAACACACACACACACACAGCAGCGTTAACACACACACACACACACACACACACACACACTCTCTCTCTCTCTCTCACACACACACACACACACACACGCACACACACTCTCTCTCTCTCTCTCTCTCTCTCTCTCTCTCTCTCACACACACACACACACACACACACACTCTTGCCTTGTTGGATCGGAGGCCTGCCCCGGCCTTCTGTTTCTGATCCCTGATGACGTCGATATCCATGACGATGAACTCCTCCAGTTGCCGGGGGTTACACAGGCTGTTGAAGGGGCTGCGCCAGTATGTGTTTCCGTCCACCTCGGCGACTGCAGCGGACGCCATGACAACGTGAGCGGGGGTTTATACTTACACACAACAAAAACACACCGTTCATTTCAGCACACTGTAATTATCCCCCTTTCCATCTCTCCATCCCACTCTCACTCTCTCTACACAAGCGCTCTCCCCCTCTCTCTCACTGCCATGGACCAGTGTGTTACATCGCTGACCAGAGGGAAACAATCGCTCACTCTCTCACGCACACACTCGCACTCACACACTCGCGCGCACACACTCGCACTCACACACTCGAGCGCACACACTCGCGCTCACACACTCGCACTCACACACTCGAGCGCACACACTCGCGCTCACACACTCTCACACACACTCTCGCTGTTTCCCCTGTAGGAACAGAGTCTCGGCGATAACTCTGAACAGTAAACCCGTGTGCGGCGCATTTTAAATGTCAGGCTGGAGAGACAGACGGGCTGCAGAGGAACAGGCTGAGCGCCCAGTCTGGCCCCAATACCCACTGATCAGTGTGAGCAGCACTGAGCGCCCAGTCTGGCCCCAATACCCACTGATCAGTGTGAGCAGCACTGAGCGCCCAGTCTGGCCCCAATACCCACTGATCAGTGTGAGCAGCACTGAGCGCCCAGTCTGGCCCCAATACCCACTGATCAGTGTGAGCAGCACTGAGGGCCCAGTCTGGCCCCAATACCCACTGATCAGTGTGAGCAGCACTGAGCGCCCAGTCTGGCCCCAATACCCACTGATCAGTGTGAGCAGCACTGAGCGCCCAGTCTGGCCCCAATGCCCACTGATCAGTGTGAGCAGCACTGAGCGCCCAGTCTGGCCCCAATACCCACTGATCAGTGTGAGCAGCACTGACCACCCAGTCTGGCCCCAATACCCACTGATCAGTGTGAGCAGCACTGAGCGCCCAGTCTGGCCCCAATACCCACTGATCAGTGTGAGCAGCACTGAGCGCCCAGTCTGGCCCCAATACCCACTGATCAGTGTGAGCAGCACTGAGCGCCCAGTCTGGCCCCAATACCCACTGCACACCAGATACAGGGGAGAGGGTAACACAGCATGTGGCTGCAATATGCACAGATACATACATACCATACACTCACACACCATACATACATA
Organism: Anguilla anguilla; assembly: GCF_013347855.1. Classification (NCBI taxonomy): domain Eukaryota; kingdom Metazoa; phylum Chordata; class Actinopteri; order Anguilliformes; family Anguillidae; genus Anguilla; species Anguilla anguilla. The sequence goes on from NC_049212.1 coordinate 42,250,926, forward strand.
CAAACACACACACACACCATACACAGGCGCACACCATATACACAATACACACACACACACACACACACCATACATACACACAAACACACCATACACATGCGCACACCATATACACATGCACACCAAATACACACGCACACGCGCACACACACACACACACTTGAAACATGTGCAGGACAGATTTTGGCCTGCTGAGGTCAGTTCAGTTTCCCGATCAGGAGAGAACATGTACATTCCAGAAGAGGAGAGCAGAACATGTCAGAACAGAACACTCCAAACACATGCAGCCATTTCTGAACTTCACTCCGACAAAAAGCTTTGAGGGGATTTGTTCCACTTCCCGTCAGCGAAGGGAGTTCAGACAGGGCCAGATACGCGTGAACCTGCTCTCGTGTGTGTGTGTGTGTATCAGGGTGTGTGTGTGTATCAGGGTTTGTGTGTGTAAGTGTATCAGGGTGTGTGTGTGAAACAGGGTGTGTGTGCGTCACGGGGTGTGTGTGTGTAACAGGGTGTGTGTGTGTCAGGGTGTGCGTGTGTAACAGGGTGTGTGTGTGTCAGGGTGTGTGTGTGTAACAGGGTGTGTGTACAACAACCTCGTGTGTAAAACAGGGTGTGGGTAACAGGGTGTAATAGGGGGTGTATAATGGTTAACAGGGTGTGCATGTGTGTGTGTGCGTGAGTGTGTGTGTGTGTGTAAGAGGGTGTAGGTGTAAGAGGGTGTGTCTGTGTGTGTGTGTAAGAGGGTGTAGGTGTAAGAGGGTGTGTGAGGGTGTAGGTGTAAGAGGGGGGGGTGTGTGTGTGTGTGTGTGTGTGTGTAAGAGGGTGTAGGTGTAAGAGGGTGTAGGTGTGTAGGTGTAAGAGGGTGTAGGTGTAAGAGGGTGTGTGAGTGTGTGTTAGAGGGCGGTGGCTGGGTGCAGCAGGCAGAGCGTAAACAGAAAGGCGCTATATGAGCTTGGGCCGCATGTGGAGGTGCACTCACTCTGCAGGGTGTTGGGGTCGATGAGGTGGATGGTGCTGGTGACGCGCACACACACACACACCTGACCCATGTTCCCCAGACTCTGGGCCAGGCGAGGAGACAAACACACCACGTTATCCTGGGGGAAGAAGCAGCCAATCAGCACCGGGCACGGCTCGTTAAAGGGCATCTCTTAAAGGAGAAGCGCACCACTACGCAGGCTACGCTGCATGGTGATTAATCAGCAGCTATAATCAGGGTGGAGTCGCTGGGTAACAGAGAGATCCCTCCCAGCAGGGGGGGGGGGGGGGGGGGGGGGGTACACCCAAAACCGCTCTGCATGCATCTGCGGCCCCAACATGGTGCTGCTGTCTGAGTCTGACTCCACATGCACCCCCCCCGCCTCCACCCTGCAGCTGGGAGAAATGACCTGCACACAGCACCAGCAGGCTGCCCTCACCTTGCACACAGGTACGATCTCCATGGAGAAGGTGCTTTTGTAGTTGTAGGTGTTGGAGTGGATGTCATGGGAGATAAGTCGCTGAGAGAATTTAGACCTTTAAAAAAAAATAAAAAATTGGGACACAGAAACTGGAGTATACATAAGAGGGGTTATACTTTCACAAGCACACAAATAGAATGTGCCCTTCCAGAAAGAATGCGTGTAAAAAAATTGTTTTGCTACTCTACCAATTCTTTTTTTAAGTACAGGGAAAAAACAGGCTCAGTATTCTTCAGACAGCCATTAAGGAAAGACATTTTCTCTGCGTGTTACACAATGAGAGAAGGCCCTGAGGAATGCAGTAGAGTGAGGTGGGAATGTTGCTGCAGCATTGTGGGAATGTTTCTGCAGCATTGTGGGAATGTTTCTGGTGCGTTGTGGGAATGTTGCTGCAGCATTGTGGGAATGTTTCTGCAGCATTGTGGGAATGTTTCTGGTGCGTTGTGGGAATGTTGCTGCAGTGTAGTGGGAATGTTTCTGTAGCGTTGTGGGAATGTTGCTGCAGTGTTGTGGGAATGTTGCTGCAGTGTTGTGGGAATGTTTCTGGTGCGTTGTGGGAATGTTTCTGCAGCGTAGTGGGAATGTTGCTGCAGTGTAGTGGGAATGTTTCTGCAGCGTTACGGGAATGTTTCTGCAGTGTTGTGGGAATGTTTCTGCAGTGTTGTGGGAATGTTTCTGGTGCGTTACGGGAATGTTTCTGCAGTGTTGTGGGAATGTTTCTGCAGTGTTGTGGGAATGTTGCTGCAGCATAGTGGGAATGTTGCTGCAGTGTTGTGGGAATGTTGCTGCAGTGTTGTGGGAATGTTGCTGCAGCGTAGTGGGAATGTTTCTGCAGCATTGTGGGAATGTTTCTGCAGTGTAGTGGGAATGTTTCTGCAGTGTTGTGGGAATGTTGCTGCAGCGTAGTGGGAATGTTGCTGCAGCATAGTGGGAATGTTGCCGCAGCATTGCGGGAACGCTGGGATAACATTTCACTCATTACCTGCAGGGCACGGTGCACTGTAAGAAATCCACCATCTTCTGGGCGTGCTGCTTGGTGCCGTAGTAGAAATCAATCCCCTCTGCGCAGAGAAAGCCAACCGAGTCATCAATACATCAATCCCCACACACACACATCGCCTGCTTCCTGTGTGTGTGTGTGTGTATGCATGCGTGTGTATGTGTATGTACACGTGGGTGTGTGTGTGTGTGTGTATGTACACGTGGGTGTGTGTGTGTGTGTGTGCGAGTCTGTGTGTGTCAGAGACTAAGCATGTATGCGTGTGAGAATGTTTTCTGTGCATGTGTGTGTGCGTGTATGAGAAAGGCCATCTCAGTCACACACACTCACATGCTGTGCACATGCACGCACACACACACACACAGACACAGTTTTCCTGTATAAGGAAACGCAGTGAGTCGGTCCAGCTGAGGGATATGGCTGCCACATGTTAGGGGCTTAAACTTTTAACTCCAGCAGAGATCATTTCCCACTTAACCGTCAGGAGAAGACGCCCTGACTGCTGCCCTTCACTCAGCATGGCTGTGCTTTAAAGCGTTAAAGCGGGGGGGTTAACCACAGACAGAGCTAATTTGGGCACACCCCCCTCCACAGACACAGTAAATCTCTCTGCCTGGCCTGGTTTATGCATGTTTGCCTCCTCTGCTGCTTAAGCACTCTTCATAAGCCGCGACGAGCCGCCGGCATACCGTGGATCTCCTTGATGCGCAGCGTGTTCTGGTGCAGCTTGTGCTTCAGAATCAGCTGCTCCAGGTAGTAAAACGTCTTCTTGTGAACGGTCTGCGGACGAAACAGACAAACGAGCCGGTCAGACGATTCAGAACAGGCACAGAAGGGTTAAAAAGCCAAGCAGGCGAAGACACACGAGACTCACATTCTCCCGGTTTCTTTGCAGTTTTAATTGCGGGTTTGACACTGAAATTCAAACGGAATGTTTCTGCCTCTGAAGGGTTTCCAGGCCAAGCAGAGAGCCTCCGCAGGAGCACTGAGGAGCGGCCTGCTCCATTTCAGACCGGAACACCATGACCGCCCATTTACACTGCATTATGGGATACACGCAAACACGCACACGCACACACGAAAACGCGCGCACACACACACACGCAAACGCACACTCATACACTCACACATTCAGCTTATAATGCAGTGCAAATGGAAGGGAAGTCATTTTCTATTTTCTATATTATTTTCTTAGCTTTTCAGGTTTTTGAAATCAGAGCATGTTAATTTGTTTAAGAAGCACGGGATCAGGCATTGGTAAGCTGAGAGGACTTGCTGCCACAGCAGTGTAAAGAATAGCATTACAAATCATGAGCATGAGCATCATGAAACTGCAGGTGTGAAATGGGGCCAGATTTCTGCTCCTCACTTCCCCAGAGAACAGCCGCTACGGCGGACGTTCAGAGAACAGCCGCTATGGGGGTCACTGACATGGAGCAGCACCAGAGTTTTGGTCAAATCTACTTCAATGCAGGAAAGGAATTTAAAATTCAGTTGATTAACTGAATAATCCCCACAGGCATTTCACTGTTTTCACTTCAACAACAGAATTTCAATTTGTTTCCTGAACTGTCTGAGCAAACCCGGGAGAGCTTTACCTCCAGGTAAGGTGGAGAACTGGAGGTTCGAAATAGGGGCCCTACAAGACCACGCAGTGCCCCTACCAGACCACAGAGGGGTCCCACAACACCACAAAGGGCTCTACACTTTCCTGGGGACCCACCTTTTGCCTGACTTGCACCACCGCCTTCCAGAAGTCCTTGGCTTCCACCCGGTGGCAGTCATCACACATCTGAGACTGGATGACAAACTCCACCACAAACACCTGCTGCAGAATAGCTCCGTTCATCACCTGGAGAGAACAAACAAACCACTGAGGCGCTTTATCCATCTCTTTATTCATTTACCCATCATGCCCAACAGGTGCAAGTTACCTGAAAGGACTTGTGGGATTGCAGATTGCAGTGAGTTCACACTGAGACACAGGACTCAACACAATGCTGTGGCCTACATAAGAGATTCAGGTTGTTGGGTTATGTAGCCGAAGAGACTGGACGGTAATGGTGATACTATCACCAGTCTGTTTATTTCATCCATCCTTTTATGCAATTGAGTTGAGTTTTTTTTGTTCCAATACTTTTATAAAATTATGCAATTTCAAGCTCAGTGAAGAAACGACCCCAGCCCAGGTTCCAAAAGCCGACCATCTCCCGACCTCCACTGGACCTCCCCACCTCCATGAGACCTCCCCACCTCCATGTGACCTCCCCACCTCCACTGGACCTCCCCACCTCCATGAGACCTCCCCACCTCCATGTGACCTCCCCACCTCCACTGGACCTCCCCACCTCCATGAGACCTCCCCACCTCCATGTGACCTCCCCACCTCCATGTGACCTCCCCATCTCCATGAGACCTCCCCATCTCCATGTGACCTCCCCATCTCCATGAGACCTCCCCACCTCCATGTGACCTCCCCACCTCCATGAGACCTCCCCACCTCCATGTGACCTCCCCACACCTTCACACCTGTTCAGCTCCCCTGCTCACCTCTTTCTGGATTGTGAGCTTCACCTTAATCCTCTTGGAATGAGGCTCGGTCCAGAGGAAACCCGCGTCTATCAGGCGAACCTGGATTCCACAACACAGGAAACACTGTTCATGCAAGAGCAAGCAGGGCAGCCAATGCGGTGTAAGCACAATGAACATGGGTCCACTGACCCATGGGCCACAAGGCGACATCACCGTCAACAACACTGTCCAACAGGTGAGGGATTCATGGCCTCCTCCAACATGAGCGCTCACACTACTGCAGCACGTTAGCGTGATGTTTACGGGGCGGTCACCAAGCTGATTCAGGGATGTTCATGGGGCTGATTTTGGGATAGTCACTGGATGTTCATGGAGATGATTTTGGGATAGTCACTGGATGTTCATGGGGCTGATTTTGGGATAGTCACTGGATGTTCGGGGGGATGTTTTTGGGATGTTTATGGGACATACAGGGGGATGTTTTCGAGATAGTGAGAGGAAGTTCAGGGGGATGTTTTCTAGACGTAGACGTTCAGGGGTATGTTTTGGGATATTTATGGGATGTTGAGGGGGCTGTTTTGGGATATTTATGGGACGTTGAGGGGCTGTTTTGGGATATTTATGGGACGTTGAGGGGGCTGTTTTGGGATATTTATGGGACGTTGAGGGGCTGTTTTGGGATATTTATGGGACGTTGAGGGGCTGTTTTGGGATATTTATGGGACGTTGAGGGGGCTGTTTTGGGATATTTATGGGACGTTGAGGGGCTGTTTTGGGATATTTATGGGACGTTGAGGGGCTGTTTTGGGATATTTATGGGACGTTGAGGGGCTGTTTTGGGATATTTATGGGACGTTGAGGGGCTGTTTTGGGATATTTATGGGACGTTGAGGGGGCTGTTTTGGGATATTTATGGGACGTTGAGGGGGGTGTTTTGGGATATTTATGGGACGTTGAGGGGCTGTTTTGAGGACGTTTAAGGGACAGCTCACCTTGGTCATGGAGGCCTTCAGCTTCTTGAGGCAGAGAGCCAGCAGCTCCCGAGACTCCAGAGCGCACTGCATCCAGGTAGCAGGAGGCTGCAGGTACCTGCAGAACACACCTGAGTTAATACTGCCCTGCTGGACCAACCAATCAGAATAAACCCTGCCCAGCTGAAAAAATTTCAAAAATGTATTCAAACAGGAAGAGCATTCATGATTATTATCATCTTAAACAAATGGAAACTTGTATTTATATGAACGAGTAACTGTGTGTTAACGTGCTAAAATGCCGATTTGGCTTTACCTCTCACACTGCTTGCAGAAGTGCACGGTGACTTGCTTGGGGATCCCATCAGAGATGTCCACCTGGGTCCGTAGGCAGGACACGCACATGTTGGCGGGGTTTGGCGGTATCGGGATCCCACAGGTGCAGCACAGGCTGGACGAGGGGCAAGATCATCAGCTTTCACCGGCAAAGTGGCTGTCCCGCTAACTTTGGGGTGTCAAACCCAAACCGCAGTCCTGGGCGGCTGCAGTGCCTGCTGGGTTTTGTAGTTTCCTTTCAATCAGCAGCCCATTAAGGCCTTAAGAACAAGGTGTGTAAAGTCTTCAGCCCAGTGACTTAAGCCGCGTTTCCACCGCAGGAACTATACCCCGGAACTAGGAACCTTTTGAGGAACTCAGTGCGTTTCCACCGCAGGAACTAGGGTCTAAATTTAGTTCTGGGGGCTTTGTTTTACCCCCCAAAACGTTCCTGCTCGGGGGGTAGTACTTTCCGAAAGTACAGGAACCTTTTGGGTGGAGCTTGCAGCGCTGAACATTTCTGATTGGTCGAGTACTCGTAGCATTTGTGTTGTATTTATTTTCCGCCATTACCCGCCATGTTTGAAAATATGCAGCGGCAAACCAATTTATTTTCATAATAACTTCAAATCAAACTTGTATGTTATGCGGCGCAGTAGCCTACTTTTGGTTATAGCCTGCCAACGTCTTGGAATTATAACGTGTGCTCTTCTGTTCTTTTCTTGCTTTAGTATTCGTTTTATAAAATGTTAAGCATTCGTGCTGGGACAGCATATTACGTAGGCTACCAAAACATTCAAACGGATTAATTCGGTTGCTGAATATTTTCTTCCGGATTTTCTTTGTTAGCCCGTTGTTGACTCAAAACGTTTGATACAGTTATGTGAGGTATGCGGTAGTTCTGCATAATTAACATTGGTGATACAGTACAAGCAAACTGGAAATCACCTTCCGCACTTTTTATCCGGGTAAAATAACAGGTTAATTCTAGTAATCTTCCCTTTAGCTTTTTCAGACTGCCGTAATTTTACTCAATTTTACTGCCATTTTTCAATTCCACGAAAAGACCAGGAAGACTATGGACTCATTTATGGTGCATGGTTCGCATCTGGAGGGCACACTTCGCTGCTCGGCTAGCAGTAACTTCGAAGGAAAGCAAACGGTGGCTGTACCACTACTAATTTACATTTTCACGCAAGTCCGAGTTTTCGTTCTATTCTTGTCATTTTGCGATTAGCCTGATATGGAATTGACGACGAGAAAGTAATAAAACAGCAAATTGTTTACAACGTGTGCATGTTTTCTGCTGTTAATGAATGTGTTTGAGAGGATATATGAAAATCAATAAATACAAAAGTAACCATATATAGTCATTGTTGGTAACCCGTTGTATATAAGTGGAATAAACCCCTCCGGGCTGTCCCGGTTATTAGAAAATAATGTAGGCTACTTCGGTGGTAGTGTGGGGTTACAGAAGAAATCATATGACAGATGGACCGACGACAACGTCAGTGAGCTAATTTGCCTAATCTTCGCGGTACTTTAGACCCCGGTGGAAACGCAGACAACCATTGGCTGAAGGAACCTTTTAGTTCCTGGTAAAGTAGTTCCTGGGACTGAAAGTTCCGGGTAATTTTGGTGGAAACGCGGCTTTACATTAAGCACTCAACAGCCAAAACACACCAAAAACCTGCAGACACTACAGCCCTCCAGGACTGGAGTTAAACCTGCAGGCACTGCGGCCCTCCAGGACTGGAGTTAAACCTGCAGACACTGCGGCCCTCCAGGACTGGAGTTAAACCTGCAGGCACTGCGGCCCTCCAGGACTGGAGTTAAACCTGCGGGCACTGCGGCCCTCCAGGACTGGAGTTAAACCTGCGGACACTGCGGCCCTCCAGGACTGGAGTTAAACCTGCGGACACTGCGACCCTCCAGGACTGGAGTTAAACCTGCAGACACTGTGGCCCTCCAGGATTGGAGTTAAACCTGCAGACACTGCACCCCCCCACCCCCGATCCTGTGCTAATATATCACCCAGAACTATGCAGCACATTCAGAACCATTATGCACTTCATATATTTTCCATAATATAACTGGTGCTAAAATGGGTACTTAAGGTCACAGTTAAATACTCACATGTTTCCTTGGCTGCTGGTTGCTGGAGCTTGCATGTACTCCATGTTTTAATGGGACACTATTGGCAGAAGAAAAGACTCAGTAAAGCTACAAGCTGGTTCATTCATATGACAACAGCAGAAACAGCACATTGACCTTTAGCTGCTGAAACAAGCACAGTAAAAATGTCAGCCACCTTAAAAAACTGCCTGCGACTGTGTCCACTGACACCTGACAACCTCCAAACCTTTACCTGCCCTAAAAATATATATATATATATATATTTTTTTTTTAAACAGCTCCTAAATTAAGTCACTGTGACTTAAACACTGAATACTCTGACCAACCGGAAGACAGCAGGTACTCTACTTGATTTTTGACTTAATTCTTTAAAAAATTGTTTTTACACGGCAATCATTTGGGCAGAATAGGCTAGAAAATGCATATTTACTGACTATATATCCACCTATCCAGAACAGTCAGTATTTCAAGCAATATTTACAGTAACAGCATTATATTGTTGCAACATAACCTCATAATATGATAACATTATAACATAATACTTCTCGTAATATGGCTTTAGAGAAAGTAATTAAGATGCAAATATTTCAAAAATATACACAGCATTACACCTTTATTACAATCCAAACTACAATGTGCAGAAGCTGTGTACCTGTTCAACACAATACTAATGTCTGCAGACATTCTCATATTACGCAAAAGCGATTTCTCCCTTTCTATGTCGTTACTGAAAGTATATCCTTGTAAACTATGCCATCAACTTAAAACATTTCGAAAAAAGGGGCCAGTTTTTGGAATGGAACCGACATTGCTTGGTAAGGCGTTGTTAAAATAAAATAAAAATTTAAAAAAGACGCAATTCGTTATATAGAAAAACTAAATCCATTCACAGTTCGCCGTATCCCACAAGGGTACTAAACGTAACGGTCACGTAAAGGACGTCATGACGACTGCGCAGTTCTTACAGGATTGGTGGTACGAATTGCAAGCAAGATTCTTGTCTTTGAACGCAGATTCATTAATAAAAGTTAACTAACTTTGATTGTAAACTGACAACCCATCTTTTGGAATTCTAACATATCAGAGAGTAAACAGGACACAGTTACCGAAAATCACGATTACTATAACCCTAGTAATAGGTCGCTACAGAAAGGAAATCGGAGAACCGTTAATATTAACTGCAATGCATCTAGCAGTTAATCTCAAAGCTAATGTTATCACACAATTGTTGGTGCACACACAATGAAGTTCCAATATGATACTGTCAATCCTAAATTATTTTTTAAAAAGAAAAACCAGCTATACATATTACTTGCCACCACGACATCATGTGGTCAGAGTCCTAGCACTGATAGAACACATTACTAAGCTACTAGCTAACAGGCTACCGGACCGACATGCCCGAATACAAACTAACGCAAATTTCACTTTAGCAAGCTACCGATTCCCAAACTGTAAAAGGGTTGTAAACACTACTACCGTGTGAGATGTATGGTTTCATAGAAACGCAACAAAGCACAAAGTTGTGTTGAATTTTCTTTAGCTTACCTGCCTCAAACTTTTCCACGTTGTCCCACTGCAGTCGACAGATTGATGACGAAATACACGTACTGCGGCCCCAGTGAAAGGACCCATAGGTGCAATTATAGTAGCCTGTGTTTCGCCTGAAATATTTTGCGCACAAACATGCGCACAAATAACGGTTACTCACATACAACAACCTACCTAACACGACAAGCCACATGCTAAAATGATGTAAATTACACATAAATGTGAGAAAATGTTCCATGTTTAAATGTATTCGAGAAGTTATCCTTAAACATCAATAAATTGGTTTCATTTAGGCTATCATAAATAACTAAATTGATGACCATGATGATGATGATTTTTGTTGTTGTTGTAGTTGTTAGGCTATTATTATTATTATTACGTAGTAAAAATTATTACGTAGCCTAGTAGACATAAATAGTCTAGCCTACCAGAGTAGTAGTATAAATGTAGTTGGAAGCGGTAGAATTTATAATACAAATAAATGCAAATTGATGTGATGAGGGTACTCAGTAAATGTAAACAGCTGTCGTCTCTTTCAGTAGGCTAGGTGTCAATCAGAGATGTCCATATCAAGACCGGCTTTTTAACGGCGGTTTCTGAAACATGAGCAAAATCTTTATCTTTGTGTCTTTATAACATACTTGGTTATGTTTTATTATAGGCTACGATTTAATATATTGCTGTCATGTGACGTTGCTTGACTGTTCCTTTTGACTTGCCGTAGAAATGGCTGTTACATGAAAATGCGAAAACAAAACACCCCGAGGGGGATTGGTAGAACCCGTAGGCCGAACCAAACAAATACAGGATCCTTCACCTATGAGTCTATATTGATTTCTTGTCGACCTTGAATTGAATCACCCGACATAAAATGACCTTTCTATAAACAAAAGAAAGGACCGCGGCGCTGGTCCGTTAGCTGATCGGCGCTCCCCGCGCGCGATAGATGGTGCGGTCCATCCATTCACTGAAGCGCTGCAGCAGCGGCGCTCTGACAGTTTGCGGTGTTTCTCAGTGTAACTGAAAGGGAAGCCGGCTCGCTGCGGCTGAGCTGGGGCATTTCTTAGCTGTCAGGTGATATAGGGGCGGCGGGGAGGGGGCTCCCCCCACCATATCAGCCCGAAATTTCTCCAAGGTTGTTTGTAGCCACCCGGCACAAGCTCGTGGTCTCCTGCCCTCCGGGTTCGTTCGATGCAGCGCGACATACGTAAGATGGGCAAGGGGCAAGCGGGGTTTGATTGCGGCGTTCTCGGCTGTGCTTCTCGGCAGCATCAGCGCTCTCGTTGAGTCCAATCGGAGCTGATCTCCGCAGTGTCTTTTCGAGTGTTCAAGAGTCCTGTCTAGCTACTGCGACGGCTACATATGCGTGTTAGCCAACACACGGGTCGTTTGCTGTTTTTGGGCTACGGAGGATACATTTACGTGTACATTTAATCTTACTGGTCACGTCTTTGTACGGATCATGGACTGAATTGTGTGCGAGAGCAATAATCGACAGCAGTGTTTTCTTGTGTGTATAAATGATAGAAGATACAATGACACTGTTGTCTCTTTTGGGTCGGATCATGCGTTATTTTTTACTCAGGCCAGAAACCTTGTTTCTGCTATGCATAAGCTTGGCTCTATGGAGTTACTTTTTTCACACCGACGAGGTGAAGACTATCGTCAAGTCCAGCCGCGATGCCGTGAAGATGGTGAAGGGGAAAGTGGCGGAGATCATGCAGAACGACAAACTCGGGGGTCTCGACGTCCTGGACGCCGAATTCTCCAAAACCTGGGAGTTCAAGAGCAACAACGTCGCGGTGTATTCCATCCAGGGCCGGCGGGATCACATGGAAGATCGCTTTGAAGTGCTCACCGATGTTGTCAACAAGAGCCATCCGTCCATATTTGGAATTTTCGACGGCCACGGCGGTGAAGTAAGTGGTGTTTAAATTTCGTGATTTAACTTGCACTAGTGATGGTACACGCAACTCGCCTATTCTGAGTTGCGTGTCAAGCTTGCCTTAAAAAGGCAGGTGTATTAGCGCGAGGCTTTGCCAAAACCCCGTGCATCATCCCTCTGGGGTCTCAAGCTAGTTTGAAGTTTTTAAAGCGGTACAGACATAACAGGCTTTCGTGCGCCATACCGTAGATAAAGTATTTAACCCGATTATAGAAGTGCTCAGAAGTAAAGTAGAATTAGACTCGTTCAGACGTGTAAAGGTTCTGCGAAGAAAGGAGCGCGGAATTAAGCATTAAGGGAACCCGCACGAACATGCCTTGATTCTTGACAAAGGACCAGTGAATCCCAAGGCATCGGCTCACGCGCAAGTAGCGCTGCTTCCGCCTCTTTGGTCATGAGAACCGCCGGGCTCGCGCAGCAGGTCTTGGTTCAGGTTGGCCTTCCATCAGAACCGTGACGACAGTCGACCAACGACAGATTTTTAAGTAGTCTTTTATTTCAGTCGTTAACGTACGCACTGGACAGATGCTCTTGGAGTTTGTGTACTGCATAGTGGGAAGGGTCCAGATATTGTTTACTATCTATTTATCTCACTCATCTAACTGTGACTGGGAATTTTATTTGGGTAACTTTTATGAATATGAATAAGTTATGCTAAGTGTCAAGATTTCCCAATGCTTGTAGTGCAATACACTGTATCTTATCTTGTTGTTGATTCATGCAAACTAAAATTAACCATTCAAATTAACATTTCATTATTTTATATCACTGGAATGCCAAGCCTAACATAATTGACCGACTAATTATTCTGGAAGATTCCGTCTTAACTTTTTATGACTGAATCATCCTAAAAAATCACATTCATGCTGTAGGGTTAAGGTCTGTTCACCCAACAAAAGACATTCTTTAGTGGTGTTCAGCCAATGAGAGCCGGTCTTTGGTGGTGTTCAGCCAATGAGAGCCAGTCTTTGGTGGCGCTCACCCAATGAGAGCCGTTCTTTTCCACCGTTCAGCTAATGAGAGCCGGTCTTTGGTGATGTTCAGTGAGAGCTCCTTACGTACTCTGAAGTAGCTCTTGAAGCAGAGATGCGATAATGGGTCTGCTGTATAATGGGTCTGCTGTAAGATTGTGAACGGGTTCCACTGCTCTTAGCACATTACTCTGCCTTCTGTCTCTACTGGACCCTCTGAGTCCTTTATCTGGGAAGCATCAGTGACTGTTAGAATATGGTTATTTTTAAAATCAGTATTATCTGTTGATTTGTGGCACAGTCAACCCGCTTCACCATGGATATCCTGCAATCTGCTTCTTTGAGGTTGTGCAGTATGTCCTAATCTGGTTTATGACCTGGCTTGAGTTCACTGTCGAGTCAGAAATCCAGCAGGAGTGGAGTCTTTAGTGTTTATCATAATCAGGTCAGGGTGATCAGGGTGCCTGATGCAGGTTAAACAGTGAAAGGTAGGCCCCTACATGCAAATCGCAGCATGCTGTAGTCAGGGTGATCAGGCTGCCTGATGCAGGTTAAACAGTGAAAGGTAGGCCCCTACATGCAAATCGCAGCGTGCTGTAGCACTTATCAGGGTTATCTCCCCCCTCTGGTAAAGGCTCAGATTCTTAGTTTGTACAAAACAAGGTCATGTACTGCCTCGGGCTCCATGTCAAAGTCAGGGAGAGAAGGTGTGTGTGCGTGCGTGTGTTTGTGTGTGTGTGCGTGTGTTTGTGAGTGCGTGCGTGCGCATGTGTGTGCGCGTGTGTGGTGTGTGTGTGTGTGTGCGTGCGTGTGCGTGTGTGTGTGTGGGAGGCGCAGGACAGAGCGGAGCGTTGCGCGATGCGTTCCGAGGCTCGTCTGACGTGTTCAGCGCTGCACATGCGGATAAATCCGCTGCGTTTGGACATGAGCCGCTGATGACAGCATCCACCGCAATGCAAATCAAACTGCGCTGAGGAGTCTGCCAATCAGGGAGCACCACACCCTCTCCTCCCGTCATGGGGAAAAGCAGGCCTTAGGGCAGCTTGCTGCTCCCTCTTTCTCTCTCCTCAGCCTAAGGGATGGGCCGTTTAGCTGCTACTGGGTGCTACTCAGCTTTTTTCTGCTCTGAAGTCATTAGTGGATGTTTAGTAGGTTGTGCTGTAAAGAGCTGATTGATATAACTGGGCCATTGGTGTTGCTGGCATCAACCCAAGTGCTCGGAACTCCATTGTCTTCCATTCCATTGGCTTGGTTTCAGAAGTGTGTGAGTGTGTGTGTGTGAGAGAGTGAGTGTGTGTGTCTGTGTGAGAGTGAGTGTGTGTGTGTAGTGACCCCATTTTACCATGTTGGATTGCTGGAGTGTGTTCCCCAGGTCCAGAGCATTGTTTATCTGAGTGAGTGTGACAGATGTCAGTGGCATTATGACCCAGCACCTGTGATCCGCACTCCTCAGGTGTGTGTCCTGGCCTTATCTCTCGCACCCCTGACCTCTTGGGGGGGGGGGGGGGGGGGGGGGGGGGAGATCCTTCATTCTTTTACAAACTGCTCCTTCCTCTGACTAAATGTGAGCATTCTCCTGGTGACTCTGCTCAGGTTGGCAGCTGTGCTGGCCCTCGCTGGGGTGGGGTGAGCATGTGAGAACCCTGGAGCGGGGCGGGGAGGGGGGGGTTACCGGGGTGATGAGATAATTGATTGCAGGTGCAGTAGTGTGGACACTGTGGTGCTGCGTGAGAAAATTACCCAGCATGCCTCTCTGCTGCCCGCCAGCCCGGGGGCCGGATTCTGCTCAATCCATCACGTCGGCCAGTTTTTAATCTCACCAGGACCCCGAGGCCGCGCGTGGCGGGTCGGCTGTACCGAGCAAAAATCAAACCCGCGTCTGGAGCTGCAGCCTCTCCAGCGGAGGGAAAATGGAGCAAAGCGTAAATATGCATCGGGGTGAAAGAGTCTGAAATACTTTCCTTTGTTTTCTACCCTTTCCCTCTCCTTTTGTTGCCGTGAGGATGGCCTGCGGTTTGGAGAGCACTCTCACTGTGTGCGTGTGTGTGTGTGAGTGCGTGCGCGAGTGCGTCTGTGTGTGTGTGTGTGTGTCTGGCTGGGGTCGGCTGGCTGCAGGACTGCTCTTGCTGCTGAAAGTGATTTTCCTCTGCTCTGTGTGTAAATGCCAAGCAGGAAGAGGATGCTTCACGGAGCAAACGCGCTTATTTACACTTTTTGCCAGAGGTGACAGTTTTGCTCCCACACCCACCCCCACCACAAATTCTTCTGATATATGCAAACTACTGGCAGACACCACCTTTTCACATTTCTTCAGGGTTTTGTTTTGGCCAACTGATACACCAGAGCTGAACCTGCTTTATCACTCTGTGTTTCTCTGCAGCTTCAAGTAAAGAATAACTTCTGTTACAGCAGCAGCCTAAAGGAGTGTGTGTGTGTGTGTGTGTGTGTGCGCGTGTGTGTGAGTGGTGAGTGGGGATGTGTGGTGTGTGTGTGGGGATGAGTGTGTGTGTGTGCATGCACGCATATGTGTTTGTGTGTTCCTCTTCCCTTTTCTGAGTTCTCCTGTGACAGTGTTTGTAAAACGCTTTTTTCCACTTTCCTTAGTGGGGACACAGTCCTTTCTGCAGCTCTCTGCTCACGTTGTCTCTTTACTCAGGGACAGGCAGTTAAGCTCCAACTCTACTGGGTGCTACTCAGCTTTTTTCTGCTCTG
Organism: Anguilla anguilla; assembly: GCF_013347855.1. Taxonomy (NCBI): domain Eukaryota; kingdom Metazoa; phylum Chordata; class Actinopteri; order Anguilliformes; family Anguillidae; genus Anguilla; species Anguilla anguilla. The sequence continues at coordinate 42,266,519 of NC_049212.1, forward strand.
AAGTCATTAGTACATGTTTAGTAGGTTGTGCTGTAAAGAGCTGATTGATATAACTGGGCCATTGGTGTTGATGGCATCAACCCAAGAGGTCGGAACTCTGTCTTCCATTCCATTGGCTTGGCTAAGAAGTTTGTGCATACGTATGTGTGTGTGTGTGTGTGCATGTGTGTGTGTGTACGTGCGTATGTACGTTTGTTTGTGTGTGTGCATTCTTATTCTGTGTTCTCCTTTGACAATGTTGCAATTGTTTCTGAGGATGTGAGAATGTCTCCACATTGAGAATGAATGTAAAGGTCAGATGAGACGTGAGGGGGGTGGCAGCAGGAGGGGGGGTGCAGAGGACTGCACCAATCATGCTTCTTAAATCTAATTTGAAATAATAACCCCCCCCCCCCCCCCAATATAAAATATAATCACTTGGCTTCCTGCAGCATGTGACCATAAAAACTCCACTGGCTGCTTCTCCCTGGGAGGAGTCTTAATGTGTGAATTTGCCGGGGGTCGCTGGGTATGGAACAGAGACATCAGAATGCCGTCGGCTGGATCAGCACTGTCCACAGCATGGAACCCAGGCTACTGCTGCATCTCCAGAACGTTTTCAGTGGTTTGCAAAGTACTCCCATTTCTGTTTGATTGAGAATTTGTACGAAGCTGTGAAGCGGCCATTAGACCCTGACTATGCGGAATGGATCTGTTTTTGAGTGGCTGTGGAAGCCTGTGGTGATCCTGATGCTGGTTAGTGTGTTCCCCGGTCATATCGGCTCATGTGTGGTTAACCTGTAGAGTTTATATTCGGCGCTGTGGGAGAGCTGTGATGTTAAAGCCATTAGCAGGTGGATTCTGAGCCCTGACCTCGATCCACCAATGATCTCTTTCCAGGGTGAGGTGGACCGTGGACACCCCCGCTGTGGAACGTTCCGTTTCCCCTCCCCCGAGCTTTCATGAAAGGGCCATCTATGTCTTCTAGGGCCTCTCCCAAAATTTACATGAATAAATACTAAGAAAAAACCTGCCAACTTTGTGTCCAGGACTGAGCAGTGTTTGTGGGGATGGGAGTGGGGGTGGGGGTGGGAGTGTGGGTGGGAGTGTGGGTGGGGGGGGGTGTGGGGGTGTATGGGAGGGGCGTGAGAGGGTTAAAACGGCTGGTTGACTCATCCCACTCTTATTTATACACTCTGCTCACCAGTGCAGGTAAGAGGCCTGATCTGCGTGTAAATGACTGCATCAGGGCGGTTATGCTGACCGCGGTGGAACAGACCTGGCACCGGATCAATACATAATCAGGGAAGATCTCTGCTGTTGTTCTGTTGTTGTTTTTCTACATCGTACTGTGTGCACCCCCACGAACACGCCCCCCCCCCCCCCCCCGCCGCCCCCCGTCAGAAAGAGTCCTGGGAGGACAGGCCCGGTCCCCTTGTGCCGGTCCAGTTTCGCTGTGTTCGTGGCTGCGGTCGACATTCTGCTGACTCCAGCACGGTGGAGCCACAGCCGTTCGCTGGCGGAGGCGCAGGCATGAGACGCCGAGGCCGGTTTTGGGCCCTGGGGACGAGGAGGCCGGTTTTGGGCCCTGGGGACGAGGAGGCCGGTTTTGGGCCCTGGGGACGAGGAGGCCGGTTTTGGGCCCTGGGGACGAGGAGGCCGGTTTTGGGCCCTGGGGACGAGGAAGCCGGTTTTGGGCCCTGGGGACGAGGAGGCCGGTTTTGGGCCCTGGGGACGAGGAGGCCGGTTTTGGGCCCTGGGGACGAGGAGGCCGGTTTTGGGCCCTGGGGACGAGGAGGCCGGTTTTGGGCCCTGGGGACGAGGAGGCCGGTTTTGGGCCCTGGGGACGAGGAGGCCGGTTTTGGGCCCTGGGGACGAGGAGGCCAGGGGAAGACAGCGGGGGAAGACAGCGGGGGAAGACAGCGGGGGAAGAGTCCGGCCGTGTGGGCCTCAGTTTAGCGGTGCGGGATCGCGGTCTCAGATGATAGAGCAGAACAGGAGAGGCATCCAGCTACACGCTGCTACCCTGCTAATGGCTCTGAGTATTTACTGGAGATGAACGAGCAAAGCTGAACTAAAGCTGAACTAAAGTAGAACTAAATGTGGGAAGAATTGGTCATGCTGTGTGAGCAGTAAAGCGTTAAAGGCTGTGGGGAATGGGTAAGGTGATCACGTCCTTGTTCTTACTGTAAGTAGCCAGAAAAAGACCAGGCAGGGCTCTGTGTGAGGTCACTCAGCCCCGCCCACATGCCTGTCTCCAGGCAAACTGATTGGCTGCAGTCAGGCTTCTGAGGAGAGAAACAAGGTCGCGGTGACCTGGCGGGAACGCGGCCGTTCCCATTGGCTGAGGGACACAACGCACTGTGTGTTTACTGAGCTGCTTTTCCTAACGCGGCTGTGCAACCACTGTGTGTGAGTGTGTGTGTGTGTGTGTGTGAGTGAGTGTGTGTGTCTGTGTGTGTGTGTGTGTGAGTGTGTGTTTGTATATTGAGGCCCTCCTCATCTTTTGTTTCACTTCTTCCTCTCTTTTTTCCATCTCACTCTCTCTCCCCTCCCCCTCTCTTTCTTTGTCTCCATAGAGTAATTGTTTGAAGTTTGTCCTTTCCGCACATCAGAATGCTGTGCGTGCGTCCGAGCATGTGTGTGTGTATGTGCGTGTGCGCGCGCGTGCATGTGTGTACATATATGTGTGTGTGTGCCCGTGTGTGTGAGTGAGTGAGTGAGTGAGTGAGTGAGTGAGTGAGTGAGTGAGTGAGTGAGTGAGTGAGTGAGTGAGTGAGTGAGTGAGTGAGTGAGTGAGTGAGTGAGTGAGTGAGTGAGTGAGTGAGTGAGTGAGTGAGTGAGTGAGTGAGTGAGTGAGTGAGTGAGTGAGTGAGTGAGTGTATATATGTGTGCGTGTGTGTGTGTATATGTGTGCGTGTGTGTGTGTATATGTGTGCGTGTGTGTGAGTGTGTGCACGCTTACACTGATGATGTTTTCCAGGGAAGCTGAAGCAGTGAGCAGCCTGTAATTATGTGCCTCAGGTGAAGAGATTCATAATGATGCTCTTAACCCTGTTAATGGGGCCCTTTACTCGCGGATGGGAAACAGCACTGTACCTGTGTGTAAAGGCTCACTACCGACCCCTGCAGTAAGGATGGGAGGCAGGTATGCACACGGGCGCACACAGCTGTGGAACAGGGGTGGAGCTCGCCCATGTAGCCAGAGAGGAAGGGCACAAAGCTGCACACACACACACACACACACAGGCTTACACTCGAGAGTAATGGTGATTTATCTGCTCCTGAGTGTAATGGAGATTGTCCTGGATTACGCCTTTGTGTCTAACTGCAGTACATTCTCTTCCTTCCTCTCTCTCTCTGCTTCTCTTCTTTTTTAAAAACAACTCCCACCACAGCTTATCGAACCGTGAGAGATTTACATTTAAAGAAGTCTAAAGTGCACACGCGCTCACACACGCACACATGCTGGAAAAAATGATGCAATTCTGTTTGTTTCTTTACTTAAGCAAGGCTCTGGAGGGCTGTGGGGTTTGGCAGGACTGGCTGACAAGCAGTGACACACTGACTGTATCCTGTCACACGTCTGTAGTGAGATACTGCCACACTTGAGCTGTAACTGACCAATTAGACCGAAGACAACTCGGTTTAAGAACAACACACTCCGAACTGTGGCCATTCTTACATTTTTTACATTTCTTAACTTCAGTCGCTGAGGTGTTCTTCAGTTTGCTAATCACCTTTCTCTTAGTTTAAGTTTCCTCCCATTTTATTTGACTTTTTCCCGTGCTGGTGGGAGGTGAATGATTGTCGCCTATTTTGTGAATGTTGGCTGGTTTCCAGTACAGTGCATTAGTTATCCTCCAGATGTGGTGAGAGCTTGGAAGCTTCTATGGAAATCTCCAGTCTTTTTGAACATTGTTTAAATATTCAGGGGCCATGATTTATTATCAACATGATCAGAGTACAGATGAAAGAATGGTAGGCTAATTTCAGCTGGATGAGGGATTAGAAGAACGTGTGTGTGTGTGTATGCGTTTGTGTGTGTTTGTGTGTGTGTGCATAAAGAAGTATGTCTGAGGAGTGGGATTTTAAACATGATTTGATTAAATAAAATAAACAGATGGTCAGTAGCAATGCATTGTGTAAAACTGACGCTTTCTGTGGAATGTGTAGCGTTTCTCATTGCTGCCTGCTGTGCTGTGTGTTTATTTGTTTGTGTGTGCGCGCGTGCGTTTGTGTGTGCGTGCATGTGTGCACATGTGTGTGTGTGTGAGTTTGTATATTGAGGCCCTCCTCATCTTCTTTTGTTTCACCTCTTCCTCTCTTTTTTCCATCTCACTCTCTCTCTGTGTTTGGCTCTTTTCAGGCACAGTCAGTCGGGCTCTGGGCAGTCAGGGTTTGTCCGTCTGAAAGCTCTCGCCAGTTTTAAGTGGAAATAGATTTCCCATAAAACACCAGGGCCGGTGCAGTCAAGGTTTGGCGTGGAACGCTGGGGCGCGCGTTCCAGCCACCCAAACCTCCGCCGGGCGTGGCAGGCGAGGCCCAATCAGGAGACGGGAAACATGGCGGGGGCGATGGGCATCGCTAACATTTAGAGTTTTTTACCACTTTACTGCAAGTCCTTCGGGTTTGGCAGATTTATACTTGCAGAAAAAAAGTCTTAAATTAAGCGTTTGCATTGGTGTACCGAATCTCTTAAAGGTGAAACATTTACATCGATTTACCTACAGAAATCTCTTAAAGGTGAAACTAATTTTATTGGAAAAAAATTCATTCACCCTCAATGATTCTATGTTTATATGGTATTTACATATCTGGAGCAGTCCAGAGAAGCTGGTGAATCCAGAGAAATGAGTCTGGACCTGGAGGCTGCACAGCAGTGTTGCCCCAGGAGAGAGCACTTTATTGGGCTGAGCGCAGACCGCTTCTGTCCTTATGGAAGGTGAGAGGTGCGTGTCTTTGGGGTGAGGCTGGGGGGAGCGCAGGGGCCGGGGGTGAGGCTTGGGGGAGGGGGGAGCGCAGGGGGCGGGGGTGAGGCTGGGGGTAGGGGGGAGCGCAGGGGGCGGGGGTGAGGCTGGGGGGAGGGGGGAGCGCAGGGGGCGGGGGTGAGGCTGGGGGGAGCGCAGGGGGCGGGGGCGAGGCTGGGGGGAGGGGGGAGCGCAGGGGGCGGGGGTGAGGCTTGGGGGAGGGGGGAGCGCAGGGGGCGGGGGTGAGGCTTGGGGGGGTTTAAACACAGGCCTTTGGTTGTTCAGATTTAACTCGCCAGATAAAACATGACTAATGCAAAATCTCATGCTTTATCTTTTTAAATGTCAGTCTCTCAAAGTGAATCGTTTTGTCTACATTGAGAATATGCAAATGGGGAAAAATCCAAAAGACTGTAAGTGGTCTTTTGGGGGGGGGGGTTGGTCTTTGGTATTTGAAGACAGGAGTCGAGTTCAGAAGGCAGCATGACAGCATCACAGTAAAGGTGTGCAGTGGAGGTAATTGGTACCTGAGCCTCTACCCCATGAACAAGGCTGAGTGGTCGGGTCTTCAGAATGCCGTGTCGACCGGTGTCTTTCTGTGACTGAGTTCAGACTTTACTGGTCTGGGTGTCCGACTCTTAGTCTGGAATAACAGAAAAGAGAAATGAGGACGGATAGCTTGCGGCGTGTTGTGGGAAAAGTATCAGGTCTGAACTTAAGTATCTAAAGCTGAAGTAAAAATTTCCAGACACTGACCCACACATCTGCAGTTTGTTGTGCTTGTGCCCAGTTGAAGGAAAGCCAACCATGAGCCAATCGTGACTCTTTAGATCCAGCACCTGTGTGGAGCTGGCCAGGTGGATCACACCGACCGATGCAAAGACTTCTGGGACGGGGGAAATGGTACAGGGGGGTGGGGTCCACTAGCAAATCCGCTTATCGGGGGACTGCTGGCTGAACTCACCCTGTTTTTTTCCTTGTGAGGCATACAGTCGTCCTCTCCATCAACATGTTGGATTTGAGATGTATTAATAAATTTCAACCAAAATTTATGCACCTTTATGCAGTTAAAATAGAAATGCTGAACTTGTTAAAACCTTGTTTTGTTTCCCGGTTTGCTCTGGAGCACTAATCGTATTACACAGCCTTTATGCCACACCAGGACCCGGCCTGCTTGCAAAGATTCACACCTTCCCCTGGATCAATTTCACTTCAGCCGAAGAAAGAAAAGTGTTATTTGTGTGTTGTTGCCTTAATGTCACGATGTCAGTTAATGTAGAAAAGTCAGCGGACAGCGAGGCTTTGTTTACTTTTATGAAGAAACAGCCGGCTGTGTCCAGCTCACGCTCGTGACCTTTGCGGGTATTTAATTGGAGCACCTCAGCCTCGCCTGTGGAGGTGGGACTGTGGTGCGGATGAAAAGCTAAATAAGAGTCACGGAATCGCGCCACTGGAAAATCTGAGCCGTCTCTTCCCTGAGCTCTGTTCCGGAACTCTCTGGGGAACGCTGGCAGGTGGACAGGCTGTGTTCTCTGTGCTGCGTGAGTCCTGGAACGCTGGCAGGTGGACAGGCTGTGCTCTCTGTGCTGCGTGAGTCCTGGAACGCTGGCAGGTGGACAGGCTGTGCTCTCTGTGCTGCGTGAGTCCTGGAGGGTGACCTTGTCCCCGTGTTGCTTGGTTAAAGGATGCATATCTGCCCCCTGTGCGCTCCTGCGTAGCAACGCGAGCCTTGCTAACTGCTCGTAAGTGCCGGCAGGTTGGCAGGACTTCTGCTAAAGTATCCTGGCGGAACAGGAAGTACAGCAGGGGTGTGGGATGAAGGGAAATGTGGTTCAGGACTCTGTATGTAGGAGGAAACGCCACATCGCAGCAGAAGCTGAGGTTAAGACGACTATACAGTCCAAACCAGCTGCTGCTTCTGGCTACTTTCATTTGAGTATAATGTTATTTTCAGTTGGTGTTTGCGAATGGATCTGTTTGCACGCATGCTTGGTGCATGCACGTTCGCCCGTGTGCCTGTTTGCATGCATATTCATGCTCAGCTGCAGCCTGACAGCAGACGTGCTGTCAAAGTGTGTGATTGACGTGCTTTTACAAGCAGGTGTGTGCGCTCCCGTATAAAGGAACCAGAGCTGGGGACCGAAGGGTGGGGGGTGGGGGGGGGGGGGTGGCACGTTTTGGGGGTACAACCGTGGGGGGGGGGGGGGGGGTTTCAGAACTCATCGCCATGGTTACAGACAAACTCCAGTTAAATGAACACGTAGGGCAGAGGGGGAGAGGGCTTGAATAATTTAAGGTTTTGCCTCCAAAGGGCCTGAAAAAAACCACCTGTCTAAAAATACTTCCCCTTCTCCAGAACAGGAAGCATTACAGGACTTGTTCCATGCCGCTGGCTTCAGGTTGCAGTTCAGTAGTTTATAGTTCACTATAAACATGCCAAATATTGCAGGGTTTTGAAGAAAAACCCTAAATTGATTGGTTAAAAACTAGAATGGTTTTAGCAAATGTATGGGCATACTATTTTCCCAGAGAAGTACAGGTCTGCAGAAGTACAGAGCACATGACTGAGCTGCGTATTTTTAGCACGTCCTCCGACTTCAGCCTGGAATGTTTACTGGGGAATGCCCGCGCGGGTCTACCGGGGAGGCGGAGCCACCACCGCGTGTCTACCGGGGAGGCGGAGCCACCACCGCGGGTCTACCGGGGAGGCGGAGCCACCACCGCGTGTCTGGAGGGGAACGGAGGTCTCTCTTCTCTAAAATCCAGCGCTCGGCATGGAGGGTCCCGTGACGATCGCCCTTTACCCCAGCAACGTCTGAGATTCACCACAGAGCTGAAGCCAGGCTGGCTGTGGGTGGGTGGAGGTTCAGTATAGGTGGAGGTCATGGGTGGGTGGGGGGGTGGGTGGAGGTGATGGGGATAGGGTAAACAGAGCTTTAGCCACGCAATAGCTCGGTCCTCGCTGTGCCAAATCAGGGTGTCCTGCCTAGAGACCCAGCGCTGTTCCTAAACTCTAAAACGGACGTCTTCAGCGTCCTCAGCTCAGACCCTCTGCTGTGTCATTCACTTGAGTTCTAAACTGCGTATTACAACAGCTCTTTTTCCCCACAGTTCCCTTGCAGTGATACGGTAAACCCACACCGCCCCTCCACCCGCCCCCCCCCCCCCCCTGGGAAATGGGGGTGGGGAAAGGCTCATTTCCAGAGTTTTGAGATATATTAAACTACACTGACAATCTTCACAGGGTTTAAAAACCAATATGTCGCATTCCGCAGTTAGGCTGAATGGAATGTTTTCCATACCATTGCCGCTGTCGCCTGGCAACTGTCCCCCCCCCCCGCTGTGCAGCTGGTCTGAGCGGTTTGATTTGTGTTGCATCATCAGGGCAGAAATGCACCAACCCACAAACCTGCCCCAGAATGCCTGGCTCACAAACGTCTATGGTACAGACTTTGTGAATGCCTGGCTCACACACGTCTATGGTACGGACTTTGTGAATGCCTGGCTCACACACGTCTATGGTACGGACTCTGTGAATGCCTGGCTCACACATGTCTATGGTACGGACTCTGTGAATGCCTGGCTCACACACGTCTATGGTACGGACTCTGTGAATGCCTGGCTCACACACGTCTATGGTACGGACTCTGTGAATGCCTGGCTTGCACACGTCTATGGTACAGAGAGGTGTCCCGCAGCCAGTAGGGGCGCAGACCGCACCTCTTCCCTCACGTCTGCTGGCTGCAGTCCGCGGGGTCCCAGGACTTTTTTCGGCTCGGGGAGAGGCAGCAAGCGGCGGGACAGTCTGTCCCAGCTGCTGTTCCAGGACATTCGATCCGGTCCTGCTGGCTCGATCCAGCGCGCGTTTTGCCTCTGCCTCTTAGGCAAAGGGAGGGGAGTGTCAGCAGAGGGGACCAGGGTTCATTATTTAAACAGACAGTCAGCCTACATACAGCTGCATGATTACTGAAGAAGTTCAGATTAAAGCACCTCTGCTCAGCGGTGCAACAGCAGTGCTCCTTTTGAGAGTCGAACCTGCAACCCCTGAGCTACCAGCCCAGATCCTGGCCCATAATGCCGTGCTGCAGTGCAGCCTCTGGCTGGGGACTCTGTCTGCAGGACACATGTCTGGGCCCTGCTGGCCTGGGAACCTGCCAGAAATCTGCTCCTCGTCTTACAGACGATTCATATCACATCCACATTCAGGACCAGGCATGAGAAGAATGTTCTGGGGAGCGTCGGTGGCCCATACTGTGTGTTTGTAATGATTTTGTGGCTGAATGAAGGTGAAGGAAAGCGGACTGTGCTGGAGTCGTGTTCAGCCCCGAAAATGTGTCCGACTCACACTGTGCACATGTTTTCTCTTCTACATTCATATTTGTGCATTTAGCAGATAGTCTAATCGAGAGCAATGTACACAGCTGACACATAATCCACTTATGCAGTTGGATATTAACTGAAGCAGTTGACCTTGCCCCACTAGGGATACGAACCTGCAACCTCTGAGCTGGTTATAAATGTCCTAGCCGTTCATTCTCCACCCCTGCCTGATCCTGATCTTCCACCATTTTGTCCTGAGAGCTGAATTATCGTCGCACACCGCCTGCCCACCCACCCGTGCCGAAGCGCTCCTGGTCACACATGAACGCTGATAACACGGCTCCCTGATCCCAGCCCGCGCGGCTTTTTCTCTCGCGCTTTACGGCGTTCCCGCGCGCCGCTGGCTGGACCAGCGCCACGTTCCTCTGATTATGCTGCTCTCAGATTTATGACCTCAGGGGGGTTTTTTGTCAGAGGGAGGGGAGGAGCTCAGGCTCCTGTTTATGAGCCCTTACTGAGCTATGTCTGTAATATACGGCAGGCTGTGGCTCGGGCCAAGAGCTCAGGCTTTGTTATTAAGGCTGAGATTCAGGCATAACTGGTTGGGTTGGAGGAAGAAGGAAATTTACAAGGGATCCGATGCTGATTATAGGCATTGATTTTCAGATTATTCAGCCCAAATTACATGTTCTTGGATAAGATGATAAGTTAATAATCCACAGATATTTTAGCTCTTTTGATTCCTGAGCAGGTTGCTTGTATGTGCTGCAGTCAAACGGGCAAGTACGCCCCAGTCTCAGAGTGGCCCCGGTCTCAGTGGCCCCAGTCTCCGAGTGGCCCCAGTCTCAGAGTCGCCCTGTGAGTGATCAGCGCCTCTCTGCAGCAGAGACGGGAGGCGGGACGTTTCCCCGTCTCTCTGGAGAAGCGTTTATTCTCTCCGCTGAAGTGGCAGATGTGGCTCCCACAGATCTCTCTGTGTCGGCTTTGTCTCAGTGCCCCGCTCTCGCCCTCAGAAGCGCGCACTGATCCACTTCCAAGCGTCTGACGCAGCCGGGAGGGAGAGTGTGAAGGCGTCCTGTCTTTCTGTGAAAGAACCGCACTGCACAGGTGTCCCACTCACAGGCGTTTATCGCCCTCTCCATATTTAAATTCAGCTGCTGCTGGGTTTTTTTTTTTTTTTTTGCTGCGTTTGCTTTGGTGAGCAATTCTTTTCACCATCAACTCCAAATCGCATTATGTTTGCACAATATGAGCCCGTGGAATTCTGGGAGAAAATAAATGAAATGCAGGCGTGTGATGTAGTGGCTGGAACACAACACTCTGGGTTGCAGGTTTGAGTCCTAAAGTGGGGTGCCACTGCTGCATTTTCAAGCAAGATGCCACCCCCTTAGCTGGAAGTGTCACCTTTTTGTTTTTTAGTTTGTCTTTTGAAGCAGTTTTTGGTCATTATTTCCTTCTGCTAAAAGTGCTCTTGTCAGTGCTTCCTGACAGGAGAGCACACACTTAGCTCACTGACTGACACTGCCGGATCGCTTCTCACCTGAGGGTCACTGCACCTGTCCTGTCAGAACACACACCACTTAGTGCTCTAATGGGTTCTGGGACATTCTGGAGCCGCTGGCTGTGGAAAAGCCTTCTAAAGCAAAGCAGAACCGTATCTGAGAATAATGAGTGGTGCTTATGCATGTGCTGGGTGCCCCACAGGTTTCCAGGTGCCTCTTTCTGGCTCAAACACAGCATTATTATGTGCTTTACCTTTAAGACGCCATAATGTCCTGGCAGATCGTTAAGTGATGGTTTTAATGACTCTGTAATCTTCCCTCCCCGCTCCCGTTCTGAAACTGTCTGGCGCTCGCAGTCGTTAACTCGGTGCTCTGAGAGCTGCAATCAGGACAGAAAGCGGCGTTGGCGTCGGCGTCCCAGAAGCCTGTTCTTCTCCTCGGCAAGATGCGAGGGATAAGGAACCGATGTGGGCGGAGCAGGAAGTCTCTGAGCGGCGTGACTAAAAAATACATCCTGCACAAACCTGTAGAAACACAACGGCTCACACCGCACACCGCTAGCACCTCTAACCGCACACCGCTAACACCTCAAACCGCACACCGCTAACACCTCAAACCGCACACCGCTAACACCTCAAACAGCACACCGCTAACACCTCAAACAGCACACCGCTAACACCTCGAACCGCACACCGCTAACACCTCAAACCGCACACCGCTAACACCTCAAACCGCACACCGCTAACACCTCACACTGCACACCGCTAACACCTCACACTGCACACCGCTAACACCTCAAACCGCACACCTTAAACCGCACACTGCTAACACCTCGAACCGCACACCGCTAACACCTCGAACCGCACACCTCAAACCGCACACCGCTAACACCTCAAACTGCACACCGCTAACACCTCAAACTGCACACCTCTAACACCTCAAACCGCACACCGCTAACACCTCACACCGCACACCCCTAACACCTCACACTGCACACCGCTAACACCTCAAACCGCACACCTCAAACCGCACACCGCTAACACCTCAAACCGCACACCGCTAACACCTCACACCTCAAACCGCACACCGCTAACACCTCACACTGCACACCGCTAACACCTCACACTGCACACCGCTAACACCTCAAACTGCACACCGCTAACACCTCAAACCGCACACCGCTAACACCTCACACCGCACACCGCACACCGCTAACACCTCAAACCGCACACCGCTAACACCTCACACCCCTAACACCTCAAACTGCACACCGCTAACACCTCAAACCGCACACCTCACACCCCTAACACCTCAAACCGCACACCGCTAACACCTCAAACCGCACACCGCTAACACCTCACACCCCTAACACCTCAAACTGCACACCGCTAACACCTCAAACCGCACACCTCACACCGCACACCCCTAACACCTCAAACCGCACACCGCTAACACCTCAAACCGCACACCGCTAACACCTCACACTGCACACCGCTAACACCTCACACTGCACACCGCTAACACCTCAAACCGCACACCTCAAACCGCACACTGCTAACACCTCGAACCGCACACCGCTAACACCTCGAACCGCACACCTCAAACCGCACACCGCTAACACCTCAAACTGCACACCGCTAACACCTCAAACTGCACACCTCTAACACCTCAAACCGCACACCGCTAACACCTCACACCGCACACCCCTAACACCTCACACTGCACACCGCTAACACCTCAAACCGCACACTTCAAACCGCACACCGCTAACACCTCAAACCGCACACCGCTAACACCTCACACCTCAAACCGCACACCGCAAACACCTCACACTGCACACCGCTAACACCTCACACTGCACACCGCTAACACCTCAAACCGCACACCGCTAACACCTCAAACCGCACACCGCTAACACCTCACACCGCACACCGCTAACACCTCAAACCGCACACCGCTAACACCTCACACCCCTAACACCTCAAACTGCACACCGCTAACACCTCAAACCGCACACCTCACACCCCTAACACCTCAAACCGCACACCGCTAACACCTCAAACCGCACACCTCTAACACCTCAAACCGCACACCGCTAACACCTCACACCGCACACCCCTAACACCTCAAACCGCACACCGCTAACACCTCACACTGCACACCGCTAACACCTCAAACCGCACACCGCTAACACCTCACACCTCAAACCGCACACCGCTAACACCTCAAACTGCACACCGCTAACACCTCAAACCGCACACCGCTAACACCTCAAACCGCACACCGCTAACACCTCAAACCGCACACCGCTAACGGCTGAAACTGCCGCTGTGATTGGCTGTGCTGTACACATTTATCCTCTGTAATTATTCGGGCCCTTGGCGGGCCGGTCGGAGGCAGAAAGCCGGCTGATTCGCAGCGGTGGAAGCGCTTTCCCGCCGACCCGCTTTCCACAGCCTCATCCGTAATCCCGCTGGATGCTAATGTGTGCGTATGCTAATGAAGCTGCAGAAGAACGCGCTCGCTGCTCTGCTTTCTCTCTGAAAGCGCCCAGAGGAGGAAGCAAACGCACACGCTGGCCAAGTGTGTGTCCAGCCCACAGATCTGCCTGCCGCAGAAATCCCCATGAAAGTTAATCTGTTTATTTTAAGTACAATGAAGGCTTGATTTGCTGTTTTCTCGGTTGTTAAGACTCTCAGGATGGCACTTGTTAAATTGAGCAGTGGGGGCAAGTGGGGGCGAGCGTGGGCGAATGTGGGCAGGGTTGCCGCGGGGTTGGGTGCGTGGGGGCTGGTGGGGTGGGATTTGGGTGCATTGGGGGCCGGTGGGCGGGGTGGGTTTGGGTACGTGGGGGCAGGACAGGAGGTGGGTGGATGGGGCGGGGTTGGCTGGATGGGGCGGGGTTGGGTATGTGGGTGCAGGGCTGGGGGAGGCTGGCTGTGGCAGGGATGCACAGGGGCAAACACACAGCCACGCAGCAGAATGAATGATTTGGCCTCTCTGCTGAGGAAGCTGTATGTGCAGCCCTGGCTCAGCACTGTGTTACTGTACCTCACTCCTGCTGCCTGATTTATTTATTCTGCCTTTTAAAATATTTACATGTCTGCAGATTTCTCCTGGAGGAGAGGAAGAGAGGTGGAGAGTATGCAGAGTGTAGCGTGCAGCGTGCAGGAGGAGAGCTGTCCAGTGGGCCGTATGTGGTGTGTAGAGTGCAGTGGACAGTGTGTAGTGTGCAGTGCACAGTGTGTAGTGTGTAGTGTGCAGTATGCAGTGTTCTGATTCAATGGTCGGCCCTTCCTGCAGCCTCCAGCGTCATAGCCGATGGACTTCAGCGTAGTCAGCTGCTATTTTCAGCCAGTCAGTCAACAGCCAGGAAACATACCCTCCCATCCCTGAGTCCAGCTGCATCACCAGTGCCCATCAGTACTGCTCATACGCACACATGCACGCACGCACACACATGCACGCATGCACACACACACACACACGCACACGCACACGCACACACATGCACGCATGCACACACACACACACACACACACACACACACACATGCACACACGCACGCGCACACACACACACACATACATGCACGCATGCTGACACACACACACACACACACACACGCACGCACGCACACACATGCACGCATGCACACACACACACACACACACACACACACACAGGGTTGGGGCTGATTGCTTGGTCCTCTCTGAAGTGGCATCCCCGTTTGATTGGACACAGACAGCAGCAGCTCTAAGCCGTCTCATTGGTCAGCAGGGAGCTCTAAAAACAAGCACGGAACCGTCCAGACCCACGGCGCAACTCACTTCCGCAGACACATTTTAGCTGGCACCACCTGCGCATGCGTCCCACTGAACGTCCCTCAAAGGTCGTCCGTGAGTGAGTGACCACAATTTGCCATGCATAGCCAGTTCCTGCGCGCCGTGGGGAAAACTAAAATCCACCCGCAGTGCCGTATCCAGTCTGATCACACCCCTGCCCAAACGCTCGGTGCTCACAGGCCCGGCTCCCAGCGGAGGGGTATTGATCGGCTGTGTTTTTCCTGTTTGTATTGCTGAGCGGCAGTGTAGCTGAGTCAGTGTGGCAGAGGGAGCTGCACATGAGCTGCACGTGCTAGAATCTCTGTCTCTCAGTCTCTCTGTCTCTCAGTCTGTACGGGCTGCACGTGCCTCTCTGTCTCTCAGTCTGTACGGGCTGCTACAGCCTCTCTGTGTCTCAGTCTGTACGGGCTCTAGAGCCTCTCAGTCTCAGTCTGTACGGGCTGCTACAGCCTCTCTGTCTCAGTCTGTACGGGCTGCTACAGCCTCTCTGTCTCTCAGTCTGTACGGGCTGCTAGAGCCTCTCTGTCTCTCAGTCTGTACGGGCTGCACGTGCCTCTCTGTCTCTCAGTCTGTACGGGCTCTAGAGCCTCTCTGTCTCTCAGTCTGTACGGGCTGCTAGAGCCTCTCTGTCTCTCAGTCTGTACGGGCTGCTAGAGCCTCTCTGTCTCTCAGTCTGTACGGGCTCTAGAGCCTCTCTGTCTCTCAGTCTGTACGGGCTCTAGAGCCTCTCTGTCTCTCAGTCTGTACGGGCTGCACGTGCCTCTCTGTCTCTCAGTCTGTACGGGCTCTAGAGCCTCTCTGTCTCTCAGTCTGTACGGGCTCTACAGCCTCTCTGTGTCTCAGTCTGTACGGGCTGCTACAGCCTCTCAGTCTCTCAGTCTGTACGGGCTCTAGAGCCTCTCTGTCTCAGTCTGTACGGGCTGCTAGAGCCTCTCTGTCTCTCAGTCTGAACGGGCTGCTAGAGCCTCTCTGTCTCAGTCTGTACGGGCTGCTACAGCCTCTCTGTCTCTCAGTCTGTACGGGCTGCTAGAGCCTCTCTGTCTCTCAGTCTGTACGGGCTGCTACAGCCTCTCTGTTTCTCAGTCTGTACGGGCTCTAGAGCCTCTCAGTCTCTCAGTCTGTACGGGCTCTAGAGCCTCTCAGTCTCTCAGTCTGTACGGGCTGCTACAGCCTCTCTGTCTCTCAGTCTGTACGGGCTGCTAGAGCCTCTCTGTCTCAGTCTGTACGGGCTGCTACAGCCTCTCTGTCTCTCAGTCTGCACGGGCTGCTACAGCCTCTCTGTCTCTCAGTCTGTACGGGCTCTAGAGCCTCTCTGTCTCTCAGTCTGTACGGGCTGCTACAGCCTCTCTGTCTCTTATTCTGTACGGGCTGCTACAGCCTCTCTGTCTCTCAGTCTGTACGGGCTGCTACAGCCTCTCTGTCTCTCAGTCTGTACGGGCTGCTACAGCCTCTCTGTCTCTCAGTCTGTACGGGCTGCTAGAGCCTCTCTGTCTCTCAGTCTGTACGGGCTCTAGAGCCTCTCTGTCTCTCAGTCTGTACGGGCTGCTAGAGCCTCTCTGTCTCTCAGTCTGTACGGGCTCTAGAGCCTCTCTGTCTCTCAGTCTGTACGGGCTGCTAGAGCCTCTCTGTCTCAGTCTGTACGGGCTGCTAGAGCCTCTCTGTCTCAGTCTGTACGAGCTGCTAGAGCCTCTCTGTCTCAGTCTGTACGGGCTGCTAGAGCCTCTCTGTCTCTCAGTCTGTACGGGCTGCTACAGCCTCTCTGTCTCTCAGTCTGTACGGGCTCTAGAGCCTCTCTGTCTCTCAGTCTGTACGGGCTGCTACAGCCTCTCTGTCTCAGTCTGTACGAGCTGCTAGAGCCTCTCTGTCTCTCAGTCTGTACGGGCTCTAGAGCCTCTCTGTCTCTCAGTCTGTACGGGCTCTAGAGCCTCTCTGTCTCTCAGTCTGTATGGGCTGCTAGAGCCTCTCTGTCTCAGTCTGTACGGGCTCTAGAGCCTCTCAGTCTGTACAGGCTGCTAGAGCCTCTCTGTCTCTCAGTCTGTACGGGCTGCTACAGCCTCTCTGTCTCTCAGTCTGTACGGGCTGCTAGAGCCTCCCTGTCTCTCAGTCTGTACGGGCTGCTAGAGCCTCTCTGTGAGGAACGCTCTGGCCAGGACACCGGGGGCCTTCGGTTCAGGACAGAACAAGTGCACCCCGTCCCTGCTGGAGGAGGGAGGGGGCTGAAGGAGAAAAGGGGGGGTGGTGAGAGGGGGTGAAGAGGAGGAGGAGGAGGAATACAGGGCCTGGGAAGTTGGGTTGCTATGAGGTGCTGTCAGGGCTCCACAGAGACCTGATAAACAGAGAATGAGAGGGTGAGAGGGAGGGAGGTGAAGAGAAAGAGAGAGAGAGAAAGGGAGTGGGGGGGCAGATAGCCGTGTGGGTACAGACTGGTGCAGAGACCAGCCCTGCCTCAGGTTAAATATTTGCACTAGGGGCAGCTGCTGGGAGACTGGAGCAATACATTCATTTCTTCAGCACTCAAGGGTTTTCACTTTTTTTTGGTTTATTTGCTGATGCACAGTTAGCCGTAGCACCTCCACAGATTCTATAGCGCAACCAGATTTAAGATATTCTTAACATGTCTCTTGGAGATATTCTTAGACTGCATTAATAATACACCTGGGTGTTTTAATAATATACCTGGCTGCATTAATAATTGGGCAGTCTTCTGCCAACTCTGTGTCCTTACCATCAGACTGGGCGTAAGGGAGGATTTCTTTCACAGCTTCTGCTTCTGTTTCTCTTCTCTTCCCTTCCCCATACTGTGGGAGTGACAGAGAATAGCGTTACAATGCTGCTACAGCATCAGTTCCTTCAGTTCCTTTTTTTAAGTCACTTTTAAATGTCTCCTTCCTTTTCACTCACATTATTAAGCTAAGTGCAGCTCTGTTAACTTTCATACCCCCACTGTAGGGGTCCGAAATGTGAATCCAGCACAGCTAGTTTAGCAACCTCTTCTGACACCTCCCTCAATGCCATGGAAGCAGGGCGGTGATGCTGTGGGAACAGGACAATCTGGCCTGTCAGGTCTAATGCTGCTTTTTGTTCTCAAAGTCTTTGTTTAAAGGAGTACCATGGTGATTTTCACACTTTCTCGGTTTTATGTGCTATTTGCACAAGAGGCATTGAAGAAACGCAATGAGTAAAGTATTAAATATGTCCGTTCTGTATTTTTGGAGAAATACGCGTTTTAAATTTATCGTCCTATTTTCAACCGGTTGAGAAAGTTGTCAACTTGGTGCATCACGAACACAGTAACCACTCCCCTTTCCACGCCCCGTAAACCCATGGATAACTCGAGACCCATAGTTTGCGCCGCTGGCTTACAGGCAAGACAATGCAAATATTTGACTAACGTCAGGTTCACTTAAATTAGAGTGCCTTTTAAGGACTGTTAGATTATTTCTGGTTATATTCATTTAGCTAGCTAGCTAACGTTAGCTAGCTAGGTAGTTTGCTTTCATAAGGCAATGTTATCGATAACGTTAGCTAGCTAGTTTGCTTTTATGAGGATGTTATAGTTGTGCTTTTATCTTAACTTGGCTAGCTAGATAGCAAAAATTATAATTGGATATAAGTCAACATCCTTACCTTAGCTATCTATCGATACTTGATATACTACTAAGCTAGCTAGCTTGTGAAAATTCAGTCTCCCAAAAAGAGCGTGTATCATGGGGGTAGCTATGGTAACGGGGCACGGTCTGTCAATCATAGCTAACTGACAGTTCTCATTACCACGCCCAGACGGTTCGGGTGAACTTTTATAGTGGGAAATTTAGGCTTAGAAAAATATGTTTTAAAGTATATTGAAATTACTTAATAATAAAAAAATTATGCACATTTCCTTTGTTGTTGCCTAAAGACAACTGGGAAGTGTCACGTTCAACCACCATGTTACTCCTTTAAAGCAACTCAGTGTCTTTCGCATGTAAACTAGATCAAAACAGGAATAGTTACATTACATTGCAGGCATTTAGCTGATTCTTATCCAGAGCGACTTACACAGCTTTTACACTGCATCCATTTATACAGCTGCATATATACTGATGCAATTCAGGTGAAGTGCCTGAGTGCTCAACGGGTACAACAGTTCCCTCGAACCTGTGACCTTTAGGTTACAAGACCAGTTCCTTGCCCATTATGCGATGCTAGACATAGTGAAATGCAGACTAAATTTGTACCACTGGAAGTGATAACGCCTGGGATAACTTTTCCCAGACTTCGGACAACAGAAATCCTGGTAAAGCATTAGGATGCAGGTGCAGTTTCCACTCGGTTAATTACCACTCTGGAGAGGTGCAGAGGAGTCTGTGTTTCTAACGCTGGCGTGAACTACCCTGCTCCACCATTCAGGAGGCCATTTTAAAGGCTGCTTCCTTAAACTTACAGTAACTGGTTAAGGGTCTGCAGTGACAACGGCAACTCTTGACAATATTCTTGAACATAAAAGATCTCTGAGAAAGATCTTTTCACCACAGCACAAGCTTTTAAAGGGTGGTCAGAATTAAAACATTAAAAAAGTATTTTCAGTTATTTAAATTCTGACCTTCTTTTAAAAGCTCATTCTGTGGTGGAGAGTGCCAGATGACATGCTGCTCTTTCCTTGGGTTATTATCGCAGAGAGAACTGTGATTTGATCCACATTTTGGACAGCTGCAGTGTGGGGGAAGGGGGGTTAAATGTAGAATTTAATGTGCGAGTCCTTTTTTACTTTTCTGCACCCTCCTGTTCTGTTTATCTCTGACTGTACAGGTCTCATCTTGAACCTGTTTTTATGAGGTTTACTCCCTGATGTTCAAGATGGGAACACCCTGACCCTGACTCTGGATCTTTCCCTCTGCTCTCTCTCTTCATTTGATACTCTTACCTTCTTTTTATTATTGCGTTCTCAAGCCCTGCATTGTTACCGGTTGCTACTGTGTAGGCTACACTGTGCATTTGCACACGTATAAATGTAACTTTCTAATCTTTAATAAGATTACAAACATTGTACTGTATTAGGACAGAAACATATCTGTCATGTAACAACTGGGCACTTTTCTGTCAATGATGTACGTTACAGCTTCGTTGAATGTGCTTTTAACGCTATTCACTCAGCATATTTCTAAAGACAATGGTGTCCCATTCAAATGCTCTGGCTAGCAATTTATCGCAGCGTTTTTTCTTTGTTTAGGCTATACACTGTTTTCGTTACATTACATTACATTTATTTGGCAGACGCTTTTATCCAAAGCGACGTACAAAAAGTGCATTTCATGGTCATAGACCATGCTAAACACAGGTTCAGTAAGGTACAATACTTATTTTGTACAGCTATTTCTAGTTGTTGTCTATTCTCTTCGTTGTTGACTGTCGGTTGTATCTACGCTCGTTTTCAAATAAAATAGGCCACTTGTATTTAATGCGTCTTTATAATGACATGCTCGAGTTTTGCGGAGCGCCCTGAAATGTGGTGTGTTTTTCGGCGATGGTTGAGGTGTGCGTAAGCTATCGCTACCCTACCTGCAGAGGTGAAGAGACCGATTCGCAGTAGGGAAATTAGGCGGTTTAAATTACTGGCCTTGAGGCGATGTTTTCGCGTTTATAAAACGGCGGCTCCACCCGACAAGCAGACTGTTGAAATGACATTCCGGGCGGGGAACCTTCTGCTCCACTTAGCTCCGCCGTTAATTAGCAGCTGCTCTTCCGAAGGTGATCCGTTAATTGTGTGGAAGCGGCACCTGTGGCGGGAAAGGTTTGAGTGTAGCCGCGCAGCCGCGTGACAGCAAGTGTCAGTCCCGTTTGTTTGTGCGCTCGCGCCTGCTGTTCCTTGTCACTTCAGCCGAAATATGGCCCCGGAAGATTCGTGACAGAAATGGGCTGAACATGTCGGGACATTTCTATAGTTGCTTTAGAGTTTTAGAGACCAGACGGAACTGGGTAGAAGAAAATAAATATGCCTATCTGGGATGAGTTAGGAGGAGGAATGTTTTAGCGTAGACCATAGGCGGGCTGTATTCTTCGGTTTGAGTGTCCTGCTGTTTGTGGCGCTGTTGCAGATGTTTTGTTGTCCCGCTCTAAGAGCGCTCTGGAGAGTTTAATTAATATAGCTAATAAATGCCGGATCTATTTCTAGAGAAGCGGCGCAGAGACCACGGCTTGGCCCTGCTCCAAACGACAGAATTAATGTATTATTGAAATGAAGTGCGATCAATTTATTCATGTATTCAGCCTCGGAAAATGGATCGCCGCGGAAACGAGGCTGGCTCTTCCTCGTGAGGTCCGTGTGCACCGCAGGATTAGTTTTTTTTTTCCTCAGTCAGACTCAGTGGTTTTTTGTTGCGCACATTAGGTGCACATAACACCTGTTCTGCACGTTCCCTGTACTTGCTAATGAGAGGCGTCAAGCACGTGTTTATATGCGTGCTGTGTGTGAACACTCCTTAATGAACACATTTGCTGTGTGTTCCTTACATTAACGGGTGAAAAATGAACATAGTGAAGTTAATTCTTATGAAGATTATGGGTAACCACACTATGTCACTCAGATGCTGTGTCAGACAGTGTCTGGATGGAGGGGGGGGGGGACTTGCTTCAAAGGGAGGAACTGACAGGATGTTAGTACGGCTGGCATCCTGTTTACTGGAACCTCCCCTTTTATGACTTCCGCTTTTGAGTTTTTTAGTAGCGATTATGAGGGTGTGTGTGCGTGCGTGGGCATATGCACATGTGCATGTGTGTGTACGCATTTGCACGTGTGTGTGTGTGCACATTTCTGTGTGTATGGATTTGCACATGTACGTGTGTGCGCACGTGTGTATGTGTATGCATGTGTATGTGCGTGTTTGTATATGTGCGTGTGTGTGTGTGTATGTGCGTGTTTGTATATGTGCGTGTGTGTATGCGCGATGTGTGTATGTGTGTGTGTGTGCGCGATGTGTGTGTGTGCGTGCGTGTGCGTATGTGTGTGTGTGTGTGTGTGTGGAGAGAAGTTCAGAGCAGGTCAATGCTCCCCCACACTCAGTGTCACCCGGCAGTGCAGTTCTGACCCGGCTGATGGTGGTGGTGCAGTTCTGCCGGCGCGGGCTGCGGGTCGAGCAGCTGTGCGGGAGGAAGAGGAGCGTCTCTAAGGAGAGGAAGGAAGGAAGCGCAGCTCCCCGTGGAGCCGCCACCGTGCCCCTCCTGTCCGCGCCTCCTCCTGCATGTTAAACACTTCGTATCTCACACTGCCAGGAGCCCTGCTGCACCCCAGTGTGAGAGGAAGCGGGGGCGGGCGGCGTGCGGGGCCGGGGGGGCAGGCGCTCCCAAACCCAGCAGCAGGGCTTGGATGTTCCTTTGATTCTGCTCATTCTGCGTAGGTGGGACCCTCTTTTCTAGAATCATTAAATGCTTTCATTTTTTTCTTTTTTTAAAGAGGAGGGGAAAAAAGAAGAAGTTTTTGATGCAATCCAGTGTTCAACAAGTGAAATCTGAGGGATGGAAAAAATACACATTATCCTCGTAGTACAACAATAGAGTGTGTGTGTGTGGGGAGGGGAGGGGAGGGGGGCTGTGCATGCGTGGGGTGGGGTGCGCCTGGGAGACACAGACTTTTGGCATATCTTGTCCATGTCAGAGCGATTCTGAAAACAGAGAGATCATTTTACTGTCTTTTTCTCAGTCTTTTGTGATGGCCATGGAGGGGAGGGTCCTCGGCTCACACATGAAAGAGATTGAAGCAGAAGGGAAAAAGAGGTGGATGCTGTATTTATGGAGCGCTTGGCTTCTTAGGGGTGGAAGTGGAGAGAGAGAGCCACAGATAGACTGTCAGCTTTTCCCCTGTCACTCTTACCTGCAATCTACCTTCATCTCAGCATGAACTCTCTGCTCTGCACGTCCAGTCTGTCATTGCAGTTCCGCACCTGATTTTTTTCATGTTCTTGGTTCTTGAAAACCGGTTTTGTTTTGAAGGAAAAAACAGGTCATTTCGCTGACTTGCGCTTTGGTGCACGCTGGCACACGTTGGTGTAGATTGGCGCACATTGGCACACGCTCGGGCACTCCGTACAGCCTGCCCCCCCCCTCCCTCGCTCTCGTCCTCCATCGGGGCTCCAGACCTCCTCTGCTCCATGTCTCTGCCCTGCGGCATCTGCCGGTGTTTAAGTGCTCTGGAATGTTCCGGATGTTTCTGTTATTGTTTTCTTGCCCGCATCTTGTTACACGATGTCCTGTGCGCTCTTTTGAGATGGGAGAATAGTTGGGGGAAGATTATATGGGTTTGTATGAGTTTATACAGGGATACGCTGCCTGCTGCCTGCTTTATTCTGTCCAGAGCTTTCTGAACACAGAGGATAGAGAAGCTTTCGGCAGACAGTACTCGGCAGACGTGTGAGTGGGCTGGGACTGGGGGGGCGGGGGCTGGGACTGGGACTGGGACTGGGGCTGGGGGGGCTGGGCTGGGACTGGGACTGGGGCTGGGGCTGGGGGGGCTGGGCTGGGACTGGGACTGGGGCTGGGGGGGCTGGGCTGGGACTGGGACTGGGGCTGGGGCTGGGGGGGCTGGGCTGGGACTGGGGCTGGGGCTGGGGGGGCTGGGCTGGGACTGGGGCTGGGACTGGGCTGGGGCAGGAGAGGATCTTTCAGGGATGAGTACAGTGCTGTCTGTCTGTCTGTCTGTGGCATGTGGCCCTGAACCCTGAACCAAGCAAGACGGAGATGTTAAACTTCCCATTCATTATTACTGCAGGTCTATCAGCCACACAGGGCAGCAAATAACAGAATTCTAGTTTATGTAGCACAGTTTAGTTTATGTAGTAGGAATAGAATGGATGGAGTCCAGGTTCGGTGTTTGTTGACTGAGCGGGTCTGACAGGGGCGGTGTGTTCGCGCTGATGTTCCGCCCTGGAGCCGTCTCCAGCGTGCGGGGAAATCAGTCGCAGCCGGCAGACTTGCGTAACCGTCCCCAGGGCTCTCAGAACGCACCCAAAACGCTCGCTGTGTACCCGCTCTGGGACGGGTGCGGGATGGGTGCAGGACGGGTGTGGGATGGGTGCAGGACGGGTGTGGGATGGATGTGGGACGGGTGTGGGATGGATGTGGGACGGGTGGCGTTCTGGTGTGGGACGGGTGCAGGACAGGTGCGGGACGGGTGAAGGATGGGTGAAGGCCGGTCTTACTGGGTAGTGTTGAGTCATCGCACGCGTCCTCTGGAGGGAGAGCCATCCCGCTGACGCTGTAAAAATCCATACGGTCTGCAACGCTAATTCAGGGTCTGTTCGCTAAGACCGAGAGAAGCACTAAACATAGAAGCACTCCCACAGGAGAAACTATAAAATAACAGCACAGACCGTTACGTAATGAGATAGAACTTTCCGTGAACCTGCAGTTTTTTTTGCAACATCATGGTTAGCTTTTTGGAATTTTTTTTTTTTTCTACTTCAGATTTGGTCATGCTCATGAAATATTTAAATTTTGGCCTGAAGTATTTTTGGCATCTCTTGTACTTAGACAAATCACTGCTGAACACATTTTTCTTTCTGTATTTTTTTCTTTAAACTACATCTTTTCCTCCTTCATGGGAGCTCATTCCCCTGCAGCGTTTCGGGGCCTGTTCAGGGAGTCCTGCAGTGTAACTGTAGGGACAGTTTCCTTATTTCCGTCGTTCCAGAGGCAGCACTGTAATGGCCGCCCGCAGTCTGGGGGTTCTGGGAAAGTCCCGTCTCGGTACCGCAAGGCTGAAAGGGCACCCGGGCCCTGGGGGGTTCTGGGAAACCGGACAGCGGATCGGCCTTCTTCAAATAAACACACAACCGGCGGCACGTTTATTATGAGATCGCTGATTATCATTACTGACAGACAATAATAATAATAATAATAATGATATTAATAATGATAATAATGATATTAATAATGATAATAATAATAATAATAATCTTAATAATAAGATTGGAAGAGTCGGCTCTGTGTAGCACACACCTGGGTGATGCCCGGCAGCCATTTTGCAGCAGCCGCTTGGCGCACATCAAACAGCTGACACACTGCCCGAGTGGGCGGAGTCAGGGTCAAAGGTCACGGTGTTGGAGCAGTTGTCAGCAGGGAGAGCTTTGAAGAGGACGGGGGAGGATTCTGACCTTAAGGAGCGATGCGTTTGTGTTCATGCAGAATGTGTCCCTCTCAGGCTGCCGGGGGGGGCCACGCTTATGAGGGGTAGTTAGTTAGGGACCTGAGTGCCCCCCCCCCCCCCCCCGTCTTTTATGACTCATAAGAGCGTAAGACCTCGGGGCGTCCCGCGGACCCCAGCGGTCTCAGGGCCTCCGTGCAGAGGTTCCCCAGCAGCCTCAGGGCCTCAGTGCAGAGGTTCCCCAGCAGCCTCAGAGCCTCCGTGCAGAGGTTCCCCAGCAGCCTCAGGGCCTCAGTGCAGAGGTTCCCCAGCAGCCTCAGGGCCTCAGTGCAGAGGTTCCCCAGCAGCCTCAGGGCCTCAGTGCAGAGGTTCCCCAGCAGCCTCAGAGCCTCCGTGCAGAGGTTCCCCAGCAGCCTCAGGGCCTCAGTGCAGAGGTTCCCCAGCAGCCTCAGAGCCTCAGTGCAGAGGTTCCCCAGCAGTCTCAGGGCCTCCGTGCAGAGGTTCCCCAGCAGTCTCAGGGCCTCCGTGCAGAGGTTCCCCAGCAGTCTCAGGGCCTCCGTGCAGAGGTTCCCCAGCAGTCTCAGGGCCTCCGTGCAGAGGTTCCCCAGCAGTCTCAGGGCCTCCGTGCAGAGGTTCCCCAGCAGTCTCAGGGCCTCCGTGCAGAGGTTCCCCAGCAGTCTCAGGGCCTCCGTGCAGAGGTTCCCCAGCAGTCTCAGGGCCTCCGTGCAGAGGTTCCCCAGCAGTCTCAGGGCCTCCGTGCAGAGGTTCCCCAGCAGTCTCAGGGCCTCCGTGCAGAGGTTCCCCAGCAGTCTCAGGGCCTCCGTGCAGAGGTTCCCCAGCAGTCTCAGGGCCTCCGTGCAGAGGTTCCCCAGCAGTCTCAGGGCCTCCGTGCAGAGGTTCCCCAGCAGTCTCAGTGCAGAGGTTCCCCAGCAGCCTCAGGGCCTCAGTGCAGAGGTTCCCCAGCAGTCTCAGTGCAGAGGTTCCCCAGTGGTCTCAGGGCAGAGGTTCCCCAGCAGCCTCAGGGCAGAGGTTCCCCAGCAGCCTCAGGGCAGAGGTTCCCCAGCAGCCTCCGTGCAGAGGTTCCTCGGCAGCGTTTGGGATTCTCTGACCCTCAGGGCTTCAGCAGATGTTTGTCCAGCTTTAGGATCTGAACAGTGCTCCTGTTCCTGCTCAGCTCCCCGCCATGCTCTCACGCAGAACACAAGACTGATCAGTGTGGGCGGGGTCCCCCGAGTCTCCACCTCGCTGTCTCTGACATCTCTGTCTAACTTTAGGGGTGCAGTTCTGACTTTTGATGCCGACCTTTCTGTTCTCTCCCCCCTCCCCCCTGCTGTCAATATGACTAAAATAGGCCTGAGTGAAGGAACAGTTTGTGTTACTCAGTGAAATCTGATATGTGTGTGTTACTGTGTGTGTGTATATGTGTTACTGTGTGTGTGTGAATCTGCATCTGCGTGTGTGTGTGTGTGTGTGTGTGTGTGTGTCTGTGTGTGTTACTGTGTGTGCGTGTGTGTGTGTGTGGGCGGCAGTGTAGTATAATGGGTAAGGAGCTGGTCTTGTAAGGTCTCTAAAAGTCGCGGGTTTGATTCCCAGGTAGGACACTGCTGTTGTACCCTTGAGCAAGGTGCTTAACCTGCATTGCTCCAGTATATATCCAGCTGTATAAATGGATGTAATATAAATGTTGTGTAAAAAGGTGTGTAAGTCGCTCTGGATACAACCATCTGCTAAATGCCTTTAATGTAATATAATGTAACAATGTAAGTATACAATACATTTGTTAGACCACACTTGGAGCACTGTGTTCGGTGCGGGGGACTGTACTCACCCCCCCCCCCCCAGTTCACCACAGGTCTCTGTGTAGCCCGTGGACTCATTACATATTTAGACCGGTTCATTCTGTGCCATAGGTTATTTTCCCACTGATTCCCATGAATGATTTACTGAGTCACGGAATGGAAATTCTGGGGAGGTTTTTTGGGGGGGGGGGGGGGGGGGGTCTGTGACCTTATCCCTAAACACAGTGCACCTTATTATTATTATTAGTCTCTTAATTGGAGTCCTCGCCACCTGTAATCTGGCTGTCATGGAAACCACCTCTTTATGCTCTGCGAAGAGCTTTAAATGCCAGGTGTAGAGCCAAAATGGCGGCATTGTGACTGTGGGGTTATTTTCAGGTCCGTCGTGTGGAAGCACTGTTTAACCAGAGCCAAGCCTTCACTTTACACACTGTGTATTTCTGTCAATTAACTGGAGCCTGTGGGTTCACATTCTCTCTCTCTCTCTCTCTCTCTCTCTCTCTCTCTCTCTCTCTCTCTCTACCTCTCTCCCTCCCTCTCTCTCTCTCTCTCTCTCTCTCTCTCTCTCTCCCCCACTCTCTCTCCCTCCCTCTCTCTCACTCTCTACTTAGTAAACAGTGGCTGTTCTGATCCTCCGGATCTTGTTTGTCGCGCTGTGTGTGTTAAAAGGAAGGGGACTGATTATGTTATTAAGAAGAAATGACTGCAATCCTCTTTTTTTTCACCGAGAGAAATATTTGTTTGGCTTCCTGTGTTGCTGAGTACTTCGATAAGCATCCAGCCCACACCCCCCTCCCCCTGCCCCCCCCCCCCCCCCCGCCTAGGTAAATAACTATCTGTGCCCTGCCCGAATAAGCTGCACAAATCTCAGCCATTCGCTCAGGCAC
The DNA here is from genome assembly GCF_013347855.1 of Anguilla anguilla. Classification (NCBI taxonomy): domain Eukaryota; kingdom Metazoa; phylum Chordata; class Actinopteri; order Anguilliformes; family Anguillidae; genus Anguilla; species Anguilla anguilla. The sequence continues at coordinate 42,293,935 of NC_049212.1, forward strand.
AGTTCCTTTCTCATTAAGCAGCTCCCTACTGTCAACGATGCGAGAGCAGGGAGGGGGATTAAGGGTGCTAAAATAACACCGCTCCCCAAAACCAGCACGTATCCGACCCCCTGACCTGACCTCTTCTGAACCCCAAAATCAGTGCGTATCCGACCCCCTGACCTGACCTCTTCTGAATCCCAAAATCAGAGCGTATCCGACCCCCTGACCTGACCTCTTCTGAATCCCAAAATCAGTGCGTATCCGACCCCCTGACCTGACCTCTTCTGAATCCCAAAATCAGTGCGTATCCGAACCCCTGATCTGACCTCTTCTGAACCCCAAAATCAGTGCGTATCCGACCCCCTGACCTGACCTCTTCTGAACCCCAAAATCAGTGCGTATCCGACCCCCTGACCTGACCTCTTCTGAACCCCAAAATCAGTGCGTATCCGACCCCCTGACCTGACCCCTCATGAACCCCAAAATCAGAGCGTATCCGACCGCCCGATATGACCTCTTCTGAACCCCATTTTGTAAAGTGTTAATTAAGCCTGCTGTTTAATTTCTCGCTAATGAGTCGAGGGCGGCAGCCAGCCCTGGCTTGTGATTGGCTTGCTCGCCCACCCTTCTCGGTGTCCCTCCCGACTCCCGTTTCTCTTAGAGCAGTGATACTGGTGGCGATCTCGTCCCCAATCACCCCCTCTCCACGCATTGCATTATGGGTCCTTACCGCGGACGCTTGCTTCCTGGAACTGCACGCTTCGTTCCTAGGAAGGCTGCTGGGCATCGCTACGTCCTGTCCTTCGCAGCAGCGGGGGGGGGGGGGGGGTCAGATGGGGCGGGTGGCATTTGAGGCCCTCCACACCAGGACAGGTGGACAGGGGCTTTCGGCAGTTGGAGTATGAAAATCACCATGGCAACCGGACTGTGTTTATTTAGAGGCCAGCACATGTTGGGTTCCGTCACCTTCACTGTGGAAGGACTGCCTGTGCTACCCTTCTGTCCTTGGTGCTGGGGGGAGGGATGTGGGGTCAGGGGGTGTGGTTTGAGGGAGCGGGGGCGGAGCGTAGTTGTCCCAGGGTGGCAGTAGCCAGGGGCAGAAGCGTAGCGTAACGGTTGGAGGAATGGGCTTGTGACTGGGAAGGGGTCAGCCCCAGGTGAGGCACTGCCACTGTAGCGCTGAGCTGTGACCTCGGGCTGACCTGTGACCTCGGGCTGACCTGCTCCTGTAAATATGTGCAGAATGGGCCCTGTGTACGAGGATGTCATCTGCTAAGTACATCTGCTCAATGCCCAGATGCAGGGCTTCCCAACCCTGTTCCTGGAGACCTACCATCCTAATGGTTCTACTTATTAGCAGCTCAACCAGATCTCTAGCTGTTGAATGAGGTGCGGTTTGTCAGGGTTGGAGTGAAATCCTACAGGACAGTAGATCTCCATGAGCAGGGTTGGGCAGCCCTGCCCAAAAGTGAAAGCCATGATCTTCACCGAGCCAGTCACTCTGTGTAAGAGTAAGAGTAAGAGCATCTGCTAACTGCCAGTAATACAATGCAGGGTTGTGCCCCCCTCCTCTCCCCTGGGCTGGCCGAGGTGTTGGGGCCGGTGTGAGTAATTGGGGGTTCTGAGGGTTTAAGGGCCCCCTGTAGAATAATACCCGGCTCTCGGGGGCTGACGTTAATGCCCCCCCCCCACGCGCAGTCGTCACTACTGAGCGGTAATCTGAGAGGCTGTTGAGCCCCCAGGAACCCCGCCTGTCTCACTCTGGAATCGAATTTACCCCCAATCCTGCCTGTCCCACTCCAGAATCTAATTTACCCCCAATCCTGCCTGTCCCACTCCAGAATCTAATTTACCCCCAATCCTGCCTGTCCCACTCCAGAATCTAATTTACCCCCAATCCCGCCTGTCCCACTCCAGAATCTAATTTATCCCCAATCCTGCCTGTCCCACTCCAGAATCTAACTTATCCCCAATCCTGCCTGTCCCACTCCAGAATCTAACTTATCCCCAATCCTGCCTGTCCCACTCCAGAATCTAATTTATCCCCAATCCTGCCTGTCCCACTCTGGAATCTAATTTATCCCCAATCCTGCCTGTCCCACTCCAGAATCTAATTTACCCCCAATCCTGCCTGTCCCACTCCAGAATCTAATTTACCCCCAATCCTGCCTGTCCCACTCCAGAATCTAATTTACCCCCAATCCTGCCTGTCCCACTCCAGAATCTAATTTACCCCCAATCCTGCCTGTCCCACTCCAGAATCTAATTTACCCCCAATCCTGCCTGTCCCACTCCAGAATCTAATTTATCCCCAATCCTGCCTGTCCCACTCCAGAATCTAACTTATCCCCAATCCAGCTTTTCCTGCACCGATTCTAATGTGTACAGAATCCACTTTGTCACTTAGTACAGATGAACCCTGGTCATCTCCTGTTCCTTCATAATTCCAGCAGGGTCATCTCTCTCTCTCTCACCCTCTTATCTCTATCCCTGTCCCCCTCTCCCCCTCGTTCTCTCTGTCTGTCCCTCTCTCTCTCCCTCTCTCCCACTCTTTCCCACTCTCTCTCTCTCTCGTTTAGTTTGCCGAAGGTTTCCATGTGAATTAAACTCTCCTCCACAGCGCAGTTCTCTCTCCGTCAGGTTAGCGTGGCTTTGGGCCCTGCAGTCTGTGTGCTGAGGGGTGGAGTGAGCGATGGGATTATGGGAGAGTGCAGGCTCTGTGCTTGCAACCATCGGATAGAACAGTAAAGGGGCCTTTCATTTGGAGAAGTAATACAGGGTGGTTTGCAGTAAAGTAGGGTGGTTTGCAGTAAAGCAGGGTGGTTTGCAGTAAAGTAGGGTGGTTTGCAGTAATGCAGGGTGGTTTGCAGTAAAGCAGGGTGGTTTGCAGTAAAGCAGGATGGTTTGCAGTAATGCAGGGTGGTTTGCAGTAAAGCAGGATGGTTTGCAGTAAAGCAGGGTGGTTTGCAGTAAAGCAGGGTGGTTTGCAGTAAAGCAGGGTGGTTTGCAGTAATGCAGGGTGGTTTGCAGTAATGCAGGGTGGTTTGCAGTAAAGCAGGGTGGTTGCAGTAAAGCAGGGTGGTTTGCAGTAAAGCAGGGTGGTTTGCAGTAATGCAGGGTTATATGAATGTCAGGTGAATGCCTCCCTCGCTGGCTGGTGAGTGTCTAATTTCACAGACACAAGGAAAACATGACTCCAGTAAATAACCAATAACCCCCCCCCCCTTAAAACAAAACCCACTCCTGTTACTGCCCCTCCCCCTCCCCTCCAGCCCCCCCTTAGTTTCCTGCCCCCCATCCATGCGGCCCTCAGAATGCGGAAGCTGTTGTTTTGTGTACGGTGAGGAGCTGTGGCTTTCTGCGGTAAGTGACACGTAATGACAGACCGCATTTCCCAGCGTCCTTTCTGGGCGTGATGGAAGTGAGAGGACCTTTGGAACCGACTGGTTCCTGTTGCAACATTATCTGTTGAATTTGTTTGTTTGTTTCCCAGCTGATTTCGCAGAACCCATGGTCCCGTGTTCTCTAAACAGGCATTGGGCCGCCACCCAGGAGCTCCCGTATGGAGCTTTGGTTACAGTAATGTCGACCCGGGGGTTGCCGGTTCAGATCCGGTGAGGTCGCACAGCTGCACTGCAACCAATAAAATCCTGCACTGTTTTTTTTATTTTTTGTTA